>NC_080174.1:68584012-68730009 GCF_950295315.1 Erinaceus europaeus | reverse complement strand
TCATGTGCATTGTAACATGTTTGCTCAACGATGTGCGCCATCACCTGACACCCCAGACTAGTCTTTGATGTTAATCTTGGGGCTCACTCTTTTTGATTTTTTTTCTTCTGACAGTATTTACTCCCTGATGATTTTATCCTGTCCGTGGCTTTAAACATCATTTCTGGGTGGTGGTGCCTTTGGTTTGAAATAGTCCCTGGATTCCACACCTATTTATTCAATGCTCTACTCCACATCTCCATCTGGATATATATAAAAGGGTTATCGAATTGAGCATCCCTCTCTTTCTCTCTCTCAGTCTCAGCTTTGTCTTTATTATATTCATTAGTGACATTATCTATATACTAAAAATCATTTTTAACAACTGCTTCCCCCTCTAGAACATAAGCTCTGAGAGGGTGGGGCTTTGTTCTCCACCAGTGCCCTAGCACCTGGAATAGAGCTGTGCCGAATTGTCTCTTGACAGAGTGACCTCATTCCCTCCTCTTTGTGCACTTGAATCACCAGGCCTAGGAAATATGTTTTCCAGAATCCCTCCAACAGGGTTCCAGGCTGGATTTTGCCAGTGGCCATGATTTGGAAGGTGGGAAAAGAGCAGAATCTCTATGATTGCTCCTTCAGTAGCCAAAGATTGATGCACTGCTATGACCTTTGGGTGTTTTCTGCTTGCAATCCAGATACTTTAATCCAGAAAGCAGCAGAAACAATTTTGGTGAGTTGTTCATTTAAGTTGGTACTCAGTAGTGTGTTTGTATGTGTAATAGGGCCCTTGCCTTACATGTGCAATTCTACCACGTTGGAATACTTTTTCATTTGGAGAGAGAGGGAGAGAGAGGCCACAACACAGAAACATCCTTCTTTTTTCATAGCATCCCGCCCCCTCCCCCCTTGCTTAGGCTCAAAGATGGGTCTTGAGCATGCCAATATAGGCACATTATTTCATGAACTATCTTTCTGGCTGTCAGTAAAAATTTACTGAATGATGTACAGAACTCAATATACTGAAGTGATTAATCTAGAAAAAAAAACTGTGTTAAATACAAGCAAGCATCATCCTAAGGGGCTGGACTTAATAACCTCAATCATACCCATGTTGCAGGTTTACTAAATCTTGGTGATCCATGTCTAGACTTCAGACCCATTCTGTGGTCTGTGGTGTGGAATGTGGCATTTTATATATGATGCACCCAATAGCCTTTGGAGTGTGGCATATAGGTATTTCTACTAAAAAGTAGCATTTAAGGAAAGTACATGTAGTTCATTCTCTGAGGTAGGTTTGATCTATTCCCTGCTTGCCCATTTAAATACATATTCAAGCACAAAGAGATTCACCAGACATCACAGAGGAAAAAGAGGTTACAGTTGGAGAGACCATCTGAGAGTTTTGGTTCATATTCAGTATTGAAGCAGATGCCTCAAGTGTGTAGACCTTTCTTATGTCCTGCCTCATGGAAGTTTCAAATTGACCATGAGAAAGGTGTCACTTCTCTATTTTATAAATGAGCAAACAGGTGCAGGGAGATTCACAGACTTGCCCAGAATCATCCAGGTAAGGCAGAGTGAGGGCCTAGGACCCACCAGATTCTTAATCTCCACAATGTCTCTAAGATCTGCCCCTGCCTGCCTCTGATTCTCATCCTGGGCCCCAGCCAGGTTTGTATGTGTTTGGCAAGAGTAAAGAAGGTGCCCCAGGTCCCCGTTGTCCTGAAGGCCCCCTTTCCCAACTCTGGCAGTTTCACCACCACTACTGTCTGCCTTGGAACCTATCCAGACTAATCTCATTATGCCTTTTATCCTTTTACTTATTAGTGTATACAAAACCCCTCAAATTCTCAACTTACTCCTTATCATTTATCCCCTAATCTTCATTTGGCTCTCCCTGCACATCTGCATATTGAGCCAAGACTCCTTATCCTCTTCTGGAAAATTGTGTTATCCATGAAAAACCACAAACATCCCATGTTCTCCACCTTGAATGGCTCCCTTCACTTTGGTCTAGTAGAAACCTAGTTCTGCTCAGAGGGCAATTCACTCTAGCAGCCTTTTGAGTGGTGACATTGTTATTCCTATAGCCCTTAAACCACTAAAAATTGAAGATGTAGTAAGAGCTCTCTTTTGGATGTGGCTCATTGTAGCATTCATATAATCCTGCCTCTGTGGCTTTTGTCTTCCACCTGCCTTAAAGTCATACCATATGACCACTCTTTCTGAATATTCTCCCTTGTTTTGGTTGCCTGTGGTCTTCCTGTCACCCTCATTCCCATCCCCTGAAGATTTTATACTCTGGTTCCTACTCTTCCTCCAATACCATCTCATAAATTGAGCATGAGGCAGATATACATGGGCAATTGCAATGCACATAGAGACGATTCTTCCAATAGCTTTGTTTTTCATTTTCCTGACCTTCTTCCTTCCATATTATGTCTACTTTTCACTTCCAACATCAGCACATACCTTAAACAGTATTTGCAACCTCCAAATATCAAGCACCCAACTTTCTTTAACATTTTTTTTATTAGTGACTTAAGATTGATTTACAAAACTGTGTGATGAAAAGGGTGTAGTATCACACCATTCCCACCACCAGAGTTCTGTGTTCCATTCCCTCCATTGGAAACATCATTAGTTCTCCCAAGGTCGCAGATATAGGTTGACTCATTTCTATAACTATGTATCTATATTTATACACATTTGCCCATTTTTTTTCTGTGGTATTGCCTGCTTTTGCTTTCTAAGTCACACATACACTTATTACTACTTCTGAGAGTCCTCCTTTTTTTCCTCTTCTGTCTCCAGGGCCTGATAGAATTGGAGTTCAGAGCCCTCTTAACATTTCTTCCCCTCTGGGAGTATGGACCAAAATTCTTTACGGGGTGCAGAAGGTGGGAGTTCTGGCTTTTGTGATTGCTTCTCTGCTGAATATGGCCATTGGCAGTTCGAGCCATATGCCTAGTCTGTTTCTGTTTATCTCTAGTAGGGTAGGGCTCTGGAGAGGTGAGGTTCTAGGATCCATTGGTGAGGTCTTCTGCCCAGGGACGTCAACATGGCATCATAATAGCATCTGCAACTTTGTGGCTGAAAGGCAGTAAGATATAAAGAAGGACAAAAATGATTAATAAACAGAAACCAAAAGGTAAGACTAGAGCAGATGAGAATAGGGACTTTAGGGTAAAAGGAAGCTAGGAAGTCTATTTTAGTTATGTTCCTAGGAGCCCATAACATTAGTAATTTTTGCTTGGGTTGATAGCTAACATGGAGACGGACTGAAAATAGTATCTGGGAAGATGGTGTCAAAGTTGAGTATAGGGCTAGAAAGTTGGACTAGGGCAGAGAATATCTCCCAAACTTGAAGAAAATATATACACAAATTTAACTCTTTACCACATCAATTTGACCCAGAGACCATGTATGTTCATATTTAGCACAGGAGTCTGTGCTCTGATTCCCTGCCAGTTTGAGCTCACAGTTCATGGTCACAGCTGGGGATATTCTAGGTGCTCTCATTTCAGGACCAGTTTTCCTTGAATGGCATGGTAGGATGGCCCAGCTTCCTTTCAGAGAATGGGGCAGTCCATACGGGAGTGGCCAACAAGAGGGCTTATGCTTATGCTTGATGTTCCTGATGGAATTGACTGGTCAAGCACCAAACTTTCTGAACCACCTTATCTTTATAACTTAGTCTTTGCTTTGGGGGAGAATTTAGAATTTGCCTCCCCCCCCCTTTTTTTTTTACTTCCACCAGTGTTATCACTGGGACTTGGTACCAGCCTGCATGATGGCTCCACTGTTCTAGATAGCCACTCCCCATTCTTTGCTAGAGGGTAAAAGAAAGAGACAGAGTAAGAGAGAGGGAAAAACAAAGAGAAGAAAGGACACCTGCTCTATCACTCATGAAGTCCCCCTTTTCCCATAGGTAGGGATCAGGGACTTGAACCTGGGCCCTTGCTCATGGTAACATGCACACTCAACAAGGTGTGCTACCACCCAGCTCCAAAAGCCAGCAATTCCCAGGTGGTCTTTCATCCAAGAACTAACCAGGCCCAACCCTGCTAAGATGTAGACATCAGAGATCGGGGGAGTTTGAGGTTTAAGATTTTTCAGACATGGGCCAGGGATATAGCTCAGCCTGTGACAACACTGAACTTATATAGTTGAGGTCTTAAGGCTGCAAGTTCAGTCCCCAGAATTGCCTTAAAGGATAGCTGAGCAGTTTACTAGTCTTTCTCTCTCTCTCTCTCTCTCTCTGACCTAATTCTCCCTCACAGTCTATCAGTCGTTCATTCAATCAGTTGGTCAGTCAATCTAAACTGGCTTTTAGACTTGTCTCTATCTTTATCTTTCATTCCCCACGTCAGGGTGGCAATCCTAACCTGCCACAGTTTCTTTTCTTTTTTATTTGGGGGGATTAATGGTTTACAGTTAGTAGTAAAATACAATAGTTTACATAGATGTAACATTTCTCAGTTTTCCAAATAAAGATCTAACCCCCCTCTAGGTCCTCCTCTGCCATCATGTTCCAGGACCTGAACCCTCCCTGCCACCCCAGAGTCTTTGACTTTGGTGCACTACCAACTCTTGTCCAAGTTATTCTCTGTGTTTTCCCTACTGTTCTTATTTTTCAACTTCCGTTCATAAGTGGGATCACCCCATATTCATCTTTCTCTTTTTAACTTATCTAATTCAACATGATTCCTTCAAGCTCCATCCAAGATGAGGTGAAGAGGGTGAAGTCACCATTTTTAATAGCTGAGTAGTATTCCATTATGTATATAGACCACAACTTGCTCAGCCACTCATCTGTTGTTGCACAACTGGGTTGCTTCCATCTTTTCCTGCCACAAATTTTAAAGACACCTGTGAGGTCATTTGCTTATTTCCTTGATGATTATTTCAGATAAATCTAAGAGAAATTCTTTCATTAATTTTAAAAATTTTATTGACACTACATTGATTGTTGAGGCTAGATGTCTGCATGATGAATCCACCCATTTTATTTTATTTTATTTTATAAGACAGAAAGAAATTGAGTGGATAGGGTGAGAGAGAAACGGAGAGAGAAAGAGAGACATCTGTAGCACTGCTTCACTGCTTGTGAATCTTCTCGGCAGGTGAGTACCAGGGATTTGAACCCGGGGCCCTAGCTCATGATAATGCATGTGTTCTATTGGGGGTGTCACCACCCAGTGACCTAAAATTCTTTATCATCCTATCTTGGGCCTCATTTTCAGCACTGTCCTTCAACATCAGGAGATGAGTCCCCTCTAAAGATGCAACTGTTGTGGAAAACTGCACAAATATATATTGAGTTGTTTGAAAAGTCACAACACATTTTCCTGCAAAAATATGTCCTGACTTTTCTGACAACCCAATATACAGGTGTGAAACTGTACCCCTGAAATCTTAGAGTTTTGTAAAGCAGTGTTAAATTACTAATAGTAAAAATTAATTTGAAAAGGAGGCTGGGGCCCTTTGACTTTCAAAGCATGTTAAACACTGCCAGTTAACTTCCCTGGTCCCACCATTCTAATTGTTGCAAGACTTTTCAAGGTTATCCAAAGAAAACAGTCCTCCGCATGATCCTTATAGTCATAACTTATTCCAAACGCCACAGTTACTCCATATCCTAATGCATTGCCTTATTTTTTTCACCTTACCTCATCAGCTACTGGCTAAAACTTGGTGTTCTTCAGTTCTGTATACTGGAGATTGTCACCATGCCAGTAACTGTCTTCAGATGGATGGGTATTCAACTTCCAAATCCATCTTGAAGGTCTGCTTTCCAGGGCCATGTGCTGGACCAACTGCCTTAGTCTTGCTTCTTAGAAAATAGCCAGAGACAGAGAAGGCTTATAGGATCCCACAAAGTATAGATTGAGATAGCAAGAGCAAGGGGCAGAGATGACTGAAGCAGAGAAACACTATGAAGCACAGCATTCAGATTCCTAAGACATTTTTTGCTTGCTGTCACCAGGTTTCATCACTCTGAGTGGGATTTTTTTTTTTCAGATGGAGATTGGCATAGTCAGAGAGACAGGGAGAAAGAGCGAAAGATACCACAGTACCAATGCTTCCTCCAGTGCAGTGGGGATTGGTCTGGAACCTGGGCTGTGTGCATGGCAAAGCAGGCTTTGCCAGGTTAGTTCTCCTGCCAGACCCATATAGCAAGCACTATTGTAAGTAGATCAGTAGAGGGCCGCTCTCATGGCCTCTTGTGTATGGTCCAGCATGTGCTGTCATAACAGACACAAGTAAATAGCTGATGATGGGAAGGGCTAGAGAGGAATTCAGCCTTCAGGTTTCCTTCCATCTCTTGTCAGAATTTGCTCCCTGGGTGGTAGTGTTCCTGCACTTCTGAGCTGTGTCACCCACTTTTTCAGAGGCCCCGAGGAAAGCTGAGACCATCGCTTTTGTTGTCATTTTTTTTCTGGGTGTCTACAGGAATTTCTGAAATGAAGTCAAACCATGTCTGTCCTTGCCTTCGAATCCCTGTGGCCTCTTGCCTCCTAAGGGTCCATAATCCCTGTAGTTTTGTTCATTAGTACTAGGCTCCTTGCCTTTACTCCAATCCATCACACCCTGACATTTCAAGGCCTTGGCACCTCTACTGGCTGCCCAGGAGCCCCTCCTCATCTACCTGAGGAGGTCTCTGTTACCTATCAGGCCTTGTCTGGTCAACTTGTTTAAAAGAACTTCTTTCCCTTTCCCTGTCCATCAGATCCACCACATACCTGTCCCCACAGCTGCTATAAACTCCACCAGGGCAAGGCCTTTTTCCATTAACACCCACAGTCTTTACTGAATAAAACAATAGGCAGCTTCACTTATGTTAGTGTTCGGCCATGGCTGGACTAGAAAGCTCTCCGGGCAGAGGCTGGAAAATCAGATGTTCACCCTAGGGAGTCAGGAACTGGGTGTGGGAGCTGGTAAGTCTTCCAAAGGGGCAGAAATTCAGACCTGAAAGATCAGGAGATATGGGGTAGCACCTCCCACTCAGTGCCAAGGAAGCAGAAAGAGCTGGCCCGCCTAGAAAACAGAGTGAGAGTGCTGCTGTCTTCTCCCTGGTGTCCAGGAGATACCTTAGAGTTGCCTTAAAAAAAATTTCCCAGAGGTGGTGGCACACCTGGTTGAGCGCAAGGACCCGGGTTTGAGCCCCCGGTCCTCACCTGCAGGGGGAAAGCTTCATGAATGGTGAAGCAGGGCTGCAGGTGTCTCTCTGTCTCTCTTCCTCTCTATCTCCCCATTCCCTCTTGATTTATGGCTGTCTCTATCTAATAAATTAAGATAATAAAAAAAATCCCTCCTAAGTTAATGAGAGTAGATTTTCACTTTCAGTTAGGATCATGAATCTCGGCCATCTTCTTCGTGGAGCATTCCTGACTATATCAAAGCTCCACTGAGTCTTCTGAGGCTTTGTGGGGGCCTGAGCAGACCGCTCCCTGCAGGAGAGAGCTGCACAGGGCTGCTGTGTCACACCCAGACGCATGACAGGACAGCATGCTGAGCACACAGCTCTGACTCAAGGGACTCTTCCAGGCCAATTTCCAATTTCCGATGTGGCTGCTCTGAGGTTGCCCCCAGGCCTTTCCTGGCACCCAGGGGGTGCCCCAGATGCCCCAGAGCTCCAGGCCTCTGTACCTCACCCTAACACATGGCACTCCCTCCCTTCACCTCCCTCCCTTCCCCTCCTGCCTCCCTCCCCCAGCCCCAGCTGTCACTACAGGCTCCCTGTTCCTCATCACCTCTGTGCCTGAGGCTTCAGGTCTCACCAAGGCTCTGGCTTGAGTCTCATCATTCCCTCCAATCACTGGGCTCAGGCCCAAGTCTGGCTCCTTCTCTCCCTGCCTCCAGAGGCCTGCACTCCCCTCCCCCCAGACCTGACCCCAGAGCAAGGAATCTATTGTCCTCCTCCATCCCAGCCAATCCCCTGCCCGACCTGACAGCTCCCCCATTATGGATGCACATTCACAAACAGCTCATTTACATACAACGCGGGAGCAGTGTCTGTCTTCAGAAAAAAGAAGACTGGGTCCCCTCGACAGGGTGGACCCTGAGATTAGGGAGCCCCTGCCCTTCCTGCCTCTGTCTGAGCTGCTCTAAATGGGTGTCAGGCAAAGAGTGGGGAGGACAAAATTAAATCTAACAAAGAAGAAGTAAGGTGTTGGGAAGGTAGATGCTATTATTTGGTTGTCTGTATTTATTTATTTGCTTATTTTAGAGCAATTTTATTTCTCATCTACATATGCCCTTGTGAAACCTTTAGGGCCTATTTTTTCATTCAGTTTCCAGTCCTCACTGGTTACTCCATCACCACCCCCACCCTTACATAAACATCATCCAGTTCTTATTTTTTTAAAAAAAAAAAAAGCTAGCTAATCATGGTGCAGAAAGGAGGGGGCTGTTGTGGGGAAGGGGAAGGGAAAGGGAGGTTTTGAAGTCAAGAAATCTCATAGTTGAATCTCAGCAGCATTGTAGTGGACAAAGATCACCTTCAGGGCTTCAGTTTCCCTGCTGGTAAAATGAAGACAATAGTGTCAACTCCATCAAGCAGTTCTGCGGTTGGAAGAAGTAGACATGTGGATGTCAAGTAGTTTGTGCAGTGCTGGATAGAGGCTAGAGGAGCCTAAGTGGGTTCTAGGTGGTGATCCTTGTTAAGGTGCAGAAAGCAGAAAGCAGAAAAACTCAGTGAGGTGCCCCATCTTGGCTTTCTTTTCCATCTTCTCAAGGGTTCCTGTCTCTTTTGCTGAGCCAGGCACAGATACCCAGCCCTGGATCTGGGCAGAGTATGTAGGTAGGCTGTTTGTTCCCCTTGTATTAAGGCAGGTTTTCCCTGGATTTGGTACCTCTCCTCTCTTTCTATATTTGTCAGGTTCTTCTTTCTCCCACTCCACCCATCCTGAGAAGGTGACCATGGTGGGATGGGAGGCAGGCAGGTCAAGACACAGTCATGCAATAGTGCCGAGCACGTTGCTATGCACCAGGGATTATGCTAAACTCTGCACACTCCTTAACTGATTTAATCACTGGCTTTGTGCACTCATGCCAGACAGGTCCTGCCAAGCCCTGGGAAGTTCTCAGTGATCCATTAGTGATGTCTGCCACAAAGTGAGCCTTAGCCCTGGCAAGATGCCTTTTATCTTCTCAGGTGGGTGTAGCTGGGGAGATATGATGGTGGTGGTGGTGGGGATTCTAGGCTCTAGAGGGGGTTGTTCTGGTGAGCTTCCTGGAGAGGTGAATTGAGTGAGCGGAAGTGGTCAGTCAGAGAATGATGGGCATGAGATGTGAAACAGCGTGGTGAGTAGATGGGCATGGATAGAACCAAAATCAGGTGGCAGGGAATGGAGCAGGCAAGAAAGGCAAAGAGCAAGGAAGGACATGCAAAGCCTTTAGAGCACGTAGTAAGTGCTCAGTAAACAGCAGCTACAGTTACTTTGTTGTTGGCATGACTAGGGAGCTTCAATAAATATTTCTTGGCTGAATGGCAGAGGCCAGACTCATTAAGCACCTCATAGAGACTACTCTGTAAATCCCTAGTTGTTTTATTGGAAGCTTGATCAATAATCAATTGACTCAGGGAGAATCCAGCCATGTCCGATGACAAATGTGTTAGGATAAAGACATTCAGTAGCACTACAAATGCCCTATTCCAAGCCCAGGTGCAGGCAAACTTGCCTTCTTATTGAACCTCTTCTCTGAAGAAGTCCTCATGGCTTGTTCCAGGCCTAGCTGCTATAGCCTCTCCTAGTAGTATCTGATTCTGGTGGCCTCTCTTGGTCCCTTGTCCACATCCTGGAAAGGAAGATGCCCCTGCCTTCCCATCCAACACACACACACACACACACACACACACACACACACACACACACACACACACACACACACACGAGAAAGAAGGCAAGGAAGTTCTTTCCTTTCTATAGAAGTCCTGGTGACCCTAAAAAGTCAGAGAAGGGAGGATACTATGGCATAACAAAGAAATGGGATAATAATTCAGTAATAATTCAATGATATTGGAATTGCAGTAGATCAGAGCAGCTTTCAGGTAGTTTGAGGGTATCTAGCCAAGTTGCAGATGCCAACCTGACTTCTCTAGCCAGACGACCTCATCAATGTGTTCTGGAACCCCACCTCCCCAGAGCTTTGCCCCTAAGGATAGAAATGGGCTGGGAGTATGGGTCCACCTGTCAATGCCTATGTCCAGTGGAGAAGCAATTACAGAAGCCAGACCTTCTACCTTCTGCACCTCATAATGATCTTTGGCCCATACTCCCAGAGGGTTAAAGAGTAGGAAAGATTCCAATGGGGGGGGAGAGGATATGGAACTCTGATGGTGGTAACTGTACTCTTCTTATGTCACAATCTTGTCAGTCATTATTAAATCCCTAATAAAATAATTTTTAAAAGAAAAATATATATGGCAGAAATTATATGTTTTTTTTTTTTTTTTGGCCAGGTTGATGAAATAGGACAGTTCTAAAGCTAGCTGAAACAAAATGCCCAACTTCTAGACTAGAGCCACAGACATTATTAGCAAGTCAAAGGCTCAATTTCTAGCTGTCAGTCACCTTGATTTAAGAATATCAATAGAGAAGGTTCCTGCTTACTCCAGGTAGTAAAATAGAAACAAACTTCTGTCTCTGGAACTGATAACTGAATAAGACAGGAGACTGCCCCCAGGGAGTCAAAATTTCTGCCTCTGCTTACCCAAAAGAACCCAATAGAAAAGGTATTTAAATAATTTTAAAAACAGAATCATATGTGCTCTGCTTCTCTCTCACTTTCTTTATCTCTTTCTCACATAAATAAATAAATAAATAAATAGAAAAAGAAAAGGTATTTAAAGAGGGAGCTCTTGCCTGAGTACTGGTACTGGTACTGATTGAGTACTGATTCCCTCTTTGTTTCCTGAGCTCCCATCTAGCCTCACTTACAAAGAAGTTGTTTCTTATATATATATATATATATATATATATATATATATATATATATATATATATATATATACACACACACATTGTATTTATTTATTGTATAGAGACAGAGAAAAATCAAGACGAAAAGGGAAGTTAGAGGAGAGACATCCTTAGCACTGTTTCGCCACCTGTGAAGTTTTTCCCTATGGGTGGGGACAGGGGATGTGAACCCAGGTCTTTGCACACTGTAATATGTGCTCTCAACCAGCTGCACAATCACCCCTGAGGCACTTGGTTCAGTCACTTCCCTTCATGACTATTCCTTTTCTTTTTCTTCCATCAGGGTTACTGATGGTCTCAGTGGCTGTATGGAAAATCCATGGCTCCTGGCAGCCTTTATTTTTATTTTTATTCAATTTGGTAGGGAGAAATTGAGAGAGGGAAGGGAGATAGATAGATAAAGAGAAAGAGACATCTGCAGACCTGCTTCACCATGTGCGAAGTGGACCCCCTGCAGGTGGGGAGTAAGGGCTTGAACATGGGTCCTTGTGCATGGTGATATGAGAGCTTAACTGGATGCACCACCGGCACCCCACCCCCATAACACTTCCTTAACTTGTCTATTCTTTTTTAAAATTTTTTTTATATTTCTTTTCCCTTTTGTTACCCTTGTTGTTTTTTCATTGTTGTTGTAGTTATTATTGTTGTTGTTGATGTTGTCATTGTTAGATAAGACAGAGAGAATTGGAGAGAGGAGGGGAAGACAGAGAGAGGGAGAGAAAGATAGACACCTGCAGACCTCATTCACCGCCTGTGAAGCGACTCCCCTGCAGGTGGGGATCCAGGGGCTTGAACCGGGAACCTTATGCCGGTCCTTGCGTTTTGTACCACGTGTGCTTAACCCGCTGTGCTACTGCCTGACTCCCAACTTGTCTATTCTAACAATCTTTCTTTAACTTTTGCCATGTGTTAACTTATTCTCTCATGTCCCCTGTGCATCCCTGGCCAGAAGACTGCTGGTGAGTTTCATTAAACACATCTTGGGGGTATACTTGGTGAGGGGGCTGAGGAGTCAGGACTGGCTGCTATGTACTTTGTGAGGAGAGGTTTCTCCCACAGGCCTGCAGGAAGGATGACAGAAGGGGAAAGTGGTACTTGCGAAGCCCCAGTGGGACCTCGTTGCCTCAGTCCACTGCTTCTCTTCCCCAGTCCTGTGACCTGGAGTAATATCCCCAAATCAGCAATCTGCAGAACAGCTCTTTCAGCAGAGGCCCTGAACTTCCCCTTTCTTGGACTAGGAACAGATATCTGGGTGGGGAGAGTCCTGGGTTCTGTGCTTTTCTTAAGTCAGCACAACCCTCCTGTCCCATCAACTCTGGGTGTTTTGGAAGACAGCCCCCCCACCCCCACATTCATTCCCATGTCCCCCAGGCTCATTAAGTTGGGGCAAATGTCCCCTATAATGTCCCACATTGAATTTCATTATTTGATAGGATGCAGGGTCTTGTCTCCCCCTCTCAATCTCACCCCCAACCCCCACCCCCACAACAACTCCAAGGCTCTTCAGAAGGGGAGGAATTTCAACCTCTTTCCTTACACCCTCAGGGCACCAGCCCAGCTTCCACCCTCCCCTTCATCCCTCAGAGCTTAATTGAAGAGGCTCCGCCTGGCAGAGAAGATGAAAGCTTTATCTTCCCAGTCCATCCCGAAGTGTGTTAAGATGATGGATGAGTTTCCAGACCTGCATGCTCCTCCCAGTAGCATTAACAAAATTGCCTTTCAGGATCCCAACTCCCATGTCAAGATGGGCTGCAGTGGAGATGGGAGACTCGAGCTTTGGCACTCGCTGGTGAACATTAAAATCATTTGAGTGCTGCACTGAGGAGTTACAGTCCCTGTGTGCCAGCCAGTCCCTTCATTGGCACTGGAAAGAGATGAATGATGTTTGTTAAAAAGCTCTTTGGTGTGGCCTGATTGGCCATTAGGAACACTCAGCCAGGAGCTGGAATGAGTGGGCCCAGCTTCTGAGTCTGGATGGGACCTGTCAGAGACATTGTCACTGTCAGCTGTATTGGGTCTCTGCCAAGTCTTCCTTTTTAGGTCTCTCAAATGTCCTCTGGACTTGTGTTGTAAAGAAGTAGAAGCTGGGACAGGGGCACAAGAGCCTGGAGTTAGGATCTCACCTCTAGAATCAGCTTGCTGACAATACACACCAGCCTTCCTCTCCCCCTTGATCTTCAGTATCCTCAGGGTCTAGGAAATAAGGGGCACAAGTGTCTGGAGTTGGGAATCTCACCTCTAGAATCAGCTTGCTGACAATACACACCAGCCTTCCTCTCCCCTTGATCTTCAGTATCCAAAGGGTCTAGGAAATAAGGGGCCCAGCTAGCTGGTAGGGCTTGACTTGGTCTCTTCCTCCAAATTCTTATGCTGACTCCTAGATTCCACAGCATCTCCACATGTGAACTTATTTAGAAAGAAATAAGGCTTTATAAAGATCATCAAGTTAAAAGTGAGCTCA
The DNA here is from genome assembly GCF_950295315.1 of Erinaceus europaeus. Classification (NCBI taxonomy): domain Eukaryota; kingdom Metazoa; phylum Chordata; class Mammalia; order Eulipotyphla; family Erinaceidae; genus Erinaceus; species Erinaceus europaeus. The sequence goes on along the minus strand of NC_080174.1, from coordinate 68,716,578 downwards.
TGACTGTGGGCTCTTCATTTACACAAACTGGTGTCCTTATACCAAAAAGGGGACATTTGGACATAGAGGAACACACAGGGAGAACACCGGGCCGAGATGAAGGCAGAGATGGGAGCGCTGCATCAAAAAGCCAAGCAGCAACAATGATTTCCAGAAAAACAATGGAAGGGCTGGAGAGATAGCTCACTGGGTAGATCACATGCCTTGCCATGTGCACTGCTCAGGGTTGAGCCCCTGCTCTATATAAACATGTCTTGGCACTGGACACAGTTTTGGTGCTATGATATCTCTGCCTCAAGTTTTCCTTTCTCTTTGCCTTCCTTCTTCCTTCCTTCCTTCCTTCCTTCCTTCCTTCCTTCCTTCCTTCCTTCCTTTTTCTTTCTCTCTTCCTTCCTTCCTTTCTTTCTTCTTTTCCTTCTTTCTCACTTTCTTTCTCTCTCTCTCTCTCTTCTTCTCTCTATCTGAATGAAAAGGAAGTAAGAAGGGGCTGGGTGGTGATGCACCCAGTTGAGATGACACATTAGTATGCAAGGACTCAGGCTCAAGCCCCTGGTTCTCATCTGCACAGGGAAAACTTCACAAATGGTGAAGTAATGATAGAGCGCTCTCTCTCTCTCTCTCTCTCTCCCTTTCCTCTCAATTTTTCTGTCTATATCCAAAATAAATGAAAAAAAAATCAATGTATTTAAAAAAAAAGAAAAGAAAGAAGGATGAAAGGAAGGAAGGAAGGAAGGAAAGGAGAAAGAAAGAAAGCTGTCAGAAGGAGACAACCCTGCTTGCCCCTTGATTTCAGAATCCCAGCCCAGGGAACTGTGACAATAAATCTCTGTTGTCACAGTCACTCAGTCTGCTGTGGTTCTAAGCATCTGACACACCAGCTCAAACCTCTGTTCTTTGAAGCTCCCTACAGCCCAGATCCCAGAATTCACACTTCCAGGCACAGCTGCCAGGTGTGAGTCAATTCTTCACCCTGGAACTGAAGCTACTGATTAATTTTGTTCTTAAAACTCAAACTTGCAACCAGTACTACCTCAGCATGTTTTGCTTCGGACCATGTCCAGAGACATCAGGCATGGAATGTCAACCCTTCAGCTTCATTACTCTCATGAGAGCTTTCCTAGCTCATAGGACTCCTTAATTCTATTTCAGGTGGTGCACTTCTTAGCAAAACCTCAAAACCTAGATATAGATCATGGCCCATGAGATGGGGCAGATGTGCACATGTATCCATAAGTTGGGGAAAAATATATACCTTAAAGCAAAGGTGCATAATAGTTTTCAGCGAGTTAATAAATAAAGCAAACAAATAGAAAGATCCAAAAAGACAACAAAAAGTACCTAATGAAATAGCTCCTACTTAGACTTAGATACCCTCCTCACTTACCTCCTATTATATGTCCCTCAATCATTCCAAATCTAACCTTGTCAGACAAAGTAAGGACTACAAAAGCTGAATAAGGGCAAGAGACTGGTATACTTTAATGATGACTCTTTAGTCACTGCCAGGCCACCCCTATCACCTGGAGCCCTACTCAGGGAGTCCTGGGATTCCCACACAGACATGATGGGCCTAGACCTCTAACAGATCCCTCTTTCCACTGTCACTGATCATCTCCATCAGGAACATCATAATGGACCGCTTTGTGGACCCTTATAGGACCTTGCCCTCAATGTGGATCAACAATGATAGGGACTGTTCCACTCTCTGAAGGGAGGTTGTATAACATACTCTACCTACCACCTGAGGAAGATGGGTTCTGAAATTAGTGCAGCCTGGAATGTTCCGAGCCGTGACCACAGGATGTGAGCTCAGACCTAAAGGGAGGCCTAGGTTACAAAGGCTTCTTTGCTGAATATGGGCCCCACATCAAACAGATAGCTAACAATATTTATATACTTTGCTCATATTTGGGAGCTACTTCTTCCCTCATCCAGCTTTCTAGTCTTTTTTCCAACTATGACACCATCTCCTCAGACAATAACTTGGGTCCACCTACATATTAGCTGTCAGGGAGCTACTTCTTCCCTCATCCAGATTTCTAGTCCTTTTTCCAACTATGACACCATCTCCTCAGACAATAACTTGGGTCCACCTGCATATTAGCTGTCAGGCTCAGGCAAAAACTAGTAAAGTCATGGGCCCCTTGGAATATACTTAAAATAGACCTATTAGCTTTTTCCAAAACAAAGACCTCAAATCTTCATCTGCAGTCTTCTTGCCTTTAGGTTCATGATTAGTCAACAATTTGTTCTGCTTTATATCTTAACTCTTTTTCAGCCACCAGGTTCCAGGAGATACCATGATGCCAACCTGACTTCCCTGGGCAGATGACCCCACCAATGTGTCCTGGAGCCGTGCTTCCCCAGATCCCTGCCCAACTTGGGAAAGAAAGAGACAGGCTGGGAGTATTAATCAACCTGCCAACACTCATGTTCATCAGGGAAGTGATGACAGAAGCCAGACCTTCCACCTTCTGCACCCATAATGATCCTGGGTCCATACTCCCAGAATAAAGAATAGGAAAGCTATCAAGGGAGAGGATTGGATATGGAGTTCTGGTGGTGGGAATTATGTGGAATTGTATCCCTTTTATCTAATGTTCTTGTCAATATTTCCAACTTATAAATAAAAATTAAAAACAAAACAAAGCAACTCAAGTGGTTGGAAAGACCAAGATGCTCAGAAGGAGCACTGGTCCTTTAGGAAGAACTGGGTGAAGGAGGACTGATTCCCAAGTCTAGACACCCAGGCAAAGCCTGGTGTCCTCTGTGTTTCAGAATGAGCAATCCAAACACCTGCCAGGAGGCCACAGCTGGGAGCAGGGAGTCTGCTTCTGACATGGGCTAAAGGCAAACCTCAGCATAACATCTCCCAGGCCAACTTGTCTTTCCTGCAAATGAAAATTTAAAAGTTTGACATGAAAATTTATCCACTTGAAGTAAACATTAACAGACAATATAGAAAAAAAAGTTAAAATTCTTGCAGGCCTAAATATGTGATCTGAACTTGGGCCTGCTAATTTTTTAAAAAACTTTATTTCTTTATTGGATAGAGACAGAGGAATTGAGATGCAAGGGGGAGCTAGAGTGGGAGAGAGTGAGGAGAGACACTTGCAGCATTGCTTCACTACTTGTGAAGCTTCTCCCCTGCAGATGGGGACTGGGGGCTTGAACTCAGTTCCTTATGCCTGGTAACATATGAGCTCAACTAGGTGCACCATTGCTCATCCCCCAGAACCTGTTAATATTTACGAGCATCCAGCACCCCAAACCACTTGGTTAATGGCATTTTACTAATCCCAGTGGGAATTTTTGTTACCATGTATTATTACTGGTGTCTCTATTTTACAGAGCAGGAAAACAGAGGCCCAGAGAAATGACTTGCCCAAAGATGCACAGTGATACCCTTTGGATTCCAATTTGGGGAATCTGAGTCCAGATGCCACAGTCCCCAGTGCCTGGTAACTCATTGGCTTGACACACAGGGCCACTATATTTTCCCACAAGAGACTGGGAAATGGGATCGTGGGATAATGTAGGAAAAATGAGTGACAATCACAGTGCCATTGTGAGTTTGACAAAATGCTGGCTAGTGTCCCGTGACCCCCTGTTTACCCTGTTTACCCAACAAAAATTTGGTTGGCTGAGCTGACAAGCAAATGCTCCTTGGTTCCTGGGAGGTGGCTGGGGGCTGAGAAGGGACACAGCTGTGGTGGGGTTGGATCAGCCTGGCACCAGCCTGCCTGCTGCTTCCCCAGGGCAGGTAGTGCCAGGTGTTTCTGCCAGTGCCTCAGGGGAAGGCCAATCAGTGAGTGAGTGAGAGCAGGGCTTCTGCACTGGGGCTGGGGATTGCTCGGGATTGCACTTGCAATCAGGGCATTTCACACAGCAAATTGTGGTCATTTAGGCTTCTCAACGGCGAGCTTAATTTCAGGCCCAAGCACGGAGGATATTCAGAGACACAATGAGGTAATTTCACATTTTAAAGCAGAGAATGCAGCGTAAATTAGTAGAGAAATCATGACACTTATAAACCCGTTCTAAAGATGTATTGTTCCCTTTTCTTCTGGGAGAAAAAAAAAATCAGCTTCTATTAAGATTGAATTAACCACTGGAGGAGAATTCCTCCGATGGCCAATTCATAAGGAGAAATCTATTTTAAACTCAGTCGAAAGGCTTTTGCAGAAAGTGGTGGGAAGAGTTCCCAAGGAAATGCAGGTGTTCTCAAAGCAGGCCTGGGCACCTAGGCATGGAAGGGGGCCCTCTAGTACCCACACCGGGTACCCCTTGTGGAAAGATACTACTTGACTGGTCCAGCAGCTGAGGTCAGATGCTCCCCAGGAAATGGAGTGTACCCCTTCTAGCTCAATGACCCAGAATTTAGGTTCCAAATGAGATGGTTAGGTGTACAGGTTTTGAATTCATGCTCACTAGACCAGAATTCTAGCATTGCCCCATATCAGCTTTGTGACCCTGAACAAGAATTTAATATTCTAGCCTCAGTCTTGTGGTCTGCAAATGGAGTAATAGGATCTCACCTATCTTATGGTTCATTTGAGAGGATATATATACATATATATATATATATATTCCTGACAGATAGGAAGCCCTTAGATAGGGTCACTGTCTTAGTTGGAAACCCTCCAGAAAAGGACTCTGAGACAAGGACTTAATTAAGAGGTGGAGGTAGGGGGAAAGGCAGGGGAAGACAAAGGCCGTATGTAGGCAACAGGACCTTAAAGTCCCTTTCCTTTATGAGAAATTCTGGCAGCAGGGCTAAAAACTCTGGGAGTAGGGTTAGGCTACAGGGGAGGGAACTGGGGTATGAATACACCAAGTCAAAATAGTCCTTTTTCAGTGGGTACTTCAGGTGGTTTTCATTTCTTTCTTCTCCCTCCCTTCCTTCCTTCTTTCCTCTCTTTTAAAATTTATTTATTTATTATTGGATAGAGACAGAAAGAGATTGAGAGATAAGTGTGCGTGTGTGTGTGTGTGCGTGTGCGTGTGCGTGTGCGTGTGCGTGTGCGTGTGTGTGTGTGTGCGTGTGTATCACTGCTTCACCACTTGTGAAGATTTTGCCCTGCAATTGGAGACAAGGGGCTTGAGCCCAGGTTTTTGCACACTGTGATTGATGTATGCTCAAGCATGTATGTCACCACCTGGACCCTCTTCCTTTCTTTTCTGCCACTAGGGTTATCATTGAGGTTCGATGCGTGCATAATGAATCCACCCCTCTTTGTGTCCTTTTCCTTCCTTCCTTTCTCTCTCTCTCTTTCTTACTTTCTTTCTCATTTTGATAGTGATAAAGAGACATGGAGAGGGAAGGGAGCTAGAGAGGAAGAGAGAAAGAGAGGCACTTAGAGCACTGCTTCACCACTTGTGAAGTTTCCTCCATGCAGGTGGGAATCAGAGCTTAAACCCAGGTCTTTGCATGTAATAACATGTGCACTCTACTAGATGTTCCACTGCCAAGTCCCTAGTTTTAGTTTCTTAACAGTTTTACCTGAAAGGTGTCCAAGTGGGCTCTAGGAGTAAAAGCAGGTGTCCAGACAAGGAAAGAGACACAGGCATTCATTGCCCAGAACTAGCATTGCTATACTAAATCTCCACTCAGGGAGACATCTTTCTAGTACTCTAGTGTTTCTTTTTCTTTATTTGTTCTCTTTCTTTCTTTCTTTCTTTCTTTCTTTCTTTCTTTGTCTCTCTCTCTTTCTTTCTTTCTTCTTCTTCTTTTAGATAGAGACAGAGGCAGAGAGGGAGGGAGGGAGAGGGGAGAGGGAGAGAGAGAGACTACAACACCAAAGCTTCCTTCAGTCAAGTGGGGGGTCATGCTCAAATCTGGGCGTCCACATGGCAAAGAAGCCCACTATCCAGGTGGACTTTTTCTTTTTCCTTTCCAGACAAGCAGGAGCCATGCTGGCTTTTGATACCATCACAGGGTCTGTACAAGGAGAATGTATTCTAATTTCAGCTCTTTCCCCAACAAACAGTAAAATTGAATTATTTCCCTCTTTAGGGCCTAGTGTTCCCTGGGATGCCTGTTAAAGTCCCCTCCTTGCTCTGAATTAAGGGTTTGGGTGGTATTGAAGTAGAAAGGTGATAGGTACTCCTCCCCCAAGCTTTCTCAGCAATGAGCTCTGAGAGATGGCTCTAGGCAATAGGCCTACTCTTCTTCTTCTCCTCCTCCTCCTCCTCCTCCTCCTCCTCCTCCTCCTCCTCCTCCTTCTTCTTCTTCTTCTTCTTCTTCTTCTTCTAGCGTTTGCCCTTCTTCTGTAGCCAGTTAACAGCGTCAGGTTGAGCCTGATGTAAAGTTGAGGCCTCCTTTGAATCTGGAGAAGGGCCCAGAGCACCAGAATCCCTTTTAATAGTTATATTTGAGATTCACTTTAAGACAAAGCCATTAGAGAATGGACATACCTGTTTCCACATGGCAAACACTGGAGTGCGAGACTGAAATTGCACTCTGCACCGGGGTGGGGGCATCCCCCTTCTCTGAGGGTGCTCTGCCCACCACTGCATAACAGTCAGGTTAAAAGAAATCTGCCTTGAGGCCCACAAGATTTTTAATCTACTGAACTTTTCATGAAGAAATACTTCGTACCAGAATACGCCTTGTCCTTTTTATTTTTACTGATAAGTTCCCAGTTCATAAATGTTTTTTCAGAGACATTAATTTTAATGCTCATTAACAGACTGAGCTTAGGAATCCAATGTTGGGGCTAACACAGGGTCTCAGAGCCAGATCCCAGAGGGAGAAAAAAAAGGGTGCTGCTGGCTGTCCAGTATGTGGGTCCTTCCCCAGGGCCAACCCAGCCATCCATCTCCAGGCTGGCAATCTTGAAGGGCCTTGTCCAGGCCCAGGCTGCGGTGTCCCCAACCCCCTTGACAGTCAATGGCAGTGAAATGGCTGCTCTGAGAGTCAGCCTTCTACAAAGACAGAAATAATCGGGTTGACCAAAGGGGAAAAAAGGGAAAATTGAGCATTATGAGGGTGATAATTCAGAAAGTGTCAGCCTCAGAATAATTGAATCGGATGACATTTCGTGCTACGGGAAACAATAGCAGCTAGCCTGCTGCCCGTCTGATTCATGTCTGGTTCATGTTTAACAAAACAAGGGCAAGGGTCACGCAGCCACGAGCCCCATAAATAACCCGTTAATGGGATTTCCAAACAAGCTGTCCTCAAAGTGGCTTTCCGTCTCACTGAGAGAATATTAAAATGCAAATGGATTCGGGCTGTGTCTTCATAAACAACCGTGTTCATTTAACCTCCGACCTCCCCGCTTAACTGCCCATTCCAGCAATTTGTACAGGCTCCTTGGCCACTGGCTCCTCTTGGTAATTCAGGGAAAGTGCATTAAAGGAAAGGGTTACAATTTGTGATGCTCAGTTAATCACGCTATTGAGATGTTTATGGACAGAATCACGCTCCTTCTCACACTTGGCTCAGGCTGCCTGGCCCTGCCAACCCAACTAGGGCCTGTTGGTTCATTTTGTTGCTGGAGGATCTGGGGAGGTGGATGGGGCACAGGTGTGAGATGACTACCTTCGTGTGTGTGTGTGTGTGTGTGTGTGTGTGTGTGTTTGTAGGGAGGGTCCTCTTGAATAGACTGTTCTTGGCTGCTGCCTCTCTTATGGGTCTGAAGAGAGACCCTCCAGATAATGCTCCTTGCATCAGATGTGCTCAGGTTTCATCTCCTTGATAAAAGAACCCAAGTTCTCCCAGGCTATCTGTTTCCTATGCAGGGAAGACCCCCACTGCCATTCCCTGGCCCTAACTTTGGCCTGGTGGAGGGTCCCTGCCTCAACCAATACTTTTGAGAGGGACCTGGAATCTCTATTTGCTCCTCTGCTTGTGGGCTTTCTCCTGGAGCTGTGACCTGCCATCTATCTAGTTTCCCAGAAAGATAAGATGTGTACACAGAGAATGAAGGGGCAAGGTGTGCACATACATTTCAGGAGAAGAGACAAGCTCTGTCTTCTCCTCAGTCCCCCAGATTATACAGGTACCATGTTCTTTGGCTTACAGGAGATTCTGACATGGAGATGATTTCAGTAGATGCATTTGGTGCATGACTTCTATCAGTTTCACCACGAGGCACTGCCTGTCTTGTAGAGATGAAGAAAATTACATCAAGAAGGGTCAAATGACTGATCTGGGATCATACAGTGAGAACTGGGCAGTGGGAGCTTGCAGACCTGCCCTGATTCTGAGGTGAAGCCTCCCAGCAGCCCTTGGGATAGGGCCCAGCATCTGTGGCTTCTTTCTGAGGATCAGAGAGTCTGAGAGCTGGGCCTGGAGTCTTCCTGCTCTCATGGGTGGGATGAGTTCCAGGAGGTGAAGCTGTACTGGAAAGGTATGTGGGAGTGAAGACATGACTCTGTACTGTAGCTGGATAGATAGTCTCCCACTCTAGAATTGACCACCCCCAGTCTAGCTGGAGTTTTGTGTCATTCTTTGAAGGGGGCAGCTTTCAGCTGTTTCTCTCTACCTTTCACTAATGGAGGAGGAAAATGAATTCCAGATTATTTACTCAGTCCCCATTAGGGGACTCAGGTCCCTGGAGGCCTAAATGAGAACTAGCCAACTCTGCCTTGCTCTGCTGCCTAATGCTATCATATATGCGGCTCGTTATAAACCTGCCTTCATAAGGGCTGGAGCTGCAAATGAGAGCCAGTTAGGAAGCTGGGCTGAGACCTCTGGGTTTGGTGGGCCTGTCCCTAGGTGGTCCTTACTTGACCCTCCATTCTGCCCACCACATCCCTGCCTTTTCACCTGTCTTTTCTCTTTCTCTGCTTCCTTTCTACCTGTCTTTTTGCAGGTCCAGCATCTGAGGCTCAGCTCAGAGGGTGGATAGATGGGAGAAACCTAGAGGGATGGAAAAACCAAGAGGCCCCCAATCCTAATCCCTCAGATTACTAGTTAAATTTCCTCAGACTCTTTCCTTAAAAGAATGCAACTGTTATTTCTCTCTTCTTCATGGCAGCTGTCATTTTTTTTTTTTGCTTCTGTTTCTCTTATTCTCTGTTCCTGTTTGTTTCTTTTTTGTATCTGTCCTCTGTCTCTCTATCTCTGCATTCCCTCTCTAGATCCCTGCTCTCTCCCCAGTCCATTATCTCTGTCTGCTTCCTGTCTGACTCTTAACACAGCAGCAGCATCCCTTGTTGGGGTACTTGTGACAGCCCGTCAGTGTTTCTTTGTTTATTGCCTCACTATTTCCTCTGTTGCTCTTACAGTGTTTTTTCTCAAGTGCAAATTGGACTGTGTCCTTCCCTGACTTAAATTTCTTTGAGGATTAGCCCCACACTCCTTATTCAGTTATACTAGGCTGTGATCAGATCATTGTCCACCTCTGAAGACTCACCTTTCTGAGAAGGAGAGAGAGAGAGAGAGAGAGAGAGAGAGAGAGAGAGAGAGAGAGAGAGGAGAGGAGAGGAGAGGGATGCTTTGAAGGGAGAATGAGTCCTTTAGCTCTTACTCTCCAGACTGTTCCTCCACTGTCTATCTACCCATGCGGTCTGACACTGGGAACTGTGGTCCTGACCATCATATCACATTGATTTTCCTGAAGTGACTTTTTTTTTCTTCACATTTTGAATGTGCAAAGTAAGAAGTAATGGGATATAGGTCATCAGTCAATTTTAAAGTGGTTACTAGATGTTGATGGGTGGCCTTACTTCTTGGTGATGTAGGAGGTGAGGCCACTACACCTGGAGTGGGCAAAGCTTTAGAATAGAGGACAGGATGATGGCTTGGGCTGGTTACAGAGGGTCATATGGAAAGGACTCAAAGAGGAGGAAACTAGTGGCCTGTTGGGCAATAGTTGGCCCCTAGGTGATGAATTATGAATTATGAGGGGCTGTCTATGTTTGGTAGTACGAGTGCCAAATCACAGAAGGTGGACAGTGGATTGGCCTAGGAATAGTGTTTCCCCACAGGTATGATGGAAGGACCTGGGGATTAGGAAATGAAATTCATGGAAGATGAGTGCATGAGATCTTGTGGAGATTGGAAATGGAAAAAAGATTGGAAGGGCACATTGTGTGTGGGGGAACTAAAGGTGAAAAAGAGCTGGTAATTTTAATAAAACTGAAGAAAAGGGGAAAATAAGAGAGAGGGGCTGGCAGATGAGCAGCTGAGGTCAGAGGGTGGGTGAGCAGATTAGCTTCGTCTCACAAGTACGTGGCTCAGGGTAATGGCACAGTACAAGGATCCTGGGGCAGTGACTGGGGTGCAGTGCAGTGCAGGGGATCAACAATATGTGGCAAGCCACCCACAGACCTAGTGGCTTAAAAACAATCACCAGTTATTGCTTTCAAGCCCAGAGTCAGCTGGGATGTTTTGATCTTTGTCAGTCTTGGCTGAGCATGACTATTTGTATGTGTGAAGCCATGAGCTGGCCTGTTGATTGAAACTATTGGTCTAAAACAGGCTCACACACCTGTCTTGGTTTGGGCTAGTATTGAGTAAGGTTCTGGGGTGACTGGATGTTGTGTTTTTTCCTATCAGCTGGGTCCAGGTGGAGAATATGTGTTGCACTTCCCCTTCTGCATTCCACTGGTAAAAGTCAGTTATTAGGTTGGCTTCTAATCAAGAAGCAGAGAAATGAGTTTCTCCTTTTAATGAAGGAGATGGGAGATGAAAAGACTTATTGTAATTTTTATAATCTAGTACAATTAAAGTCCTGAGAATCCAGGAAGTTGGAAGACAGATCATCATAGGTTCTCTGAGATATAGAGTGAAATCCAAGATGCTAAGGTCTTCAGAGAGTAAGGAACAATGGCAGGGTGATACAGATAAGAGTTTAAGGAAGGACAGAGTTGATTCAGGCCCTTTGAGGAGAGAGAGAAGAGAGAGAGAGAGAGAGAGAGAGAGAGAGAGAGCTTGAGCTCATGTGTACAATGAAGTATGAAGGATCTGAGAAGATGCCAGATTCTGATTGGATAGGGATGGGTGGGCAGCAGTGATGAACCTGGGTGTAATTCCTGGTACTTTGTTGGAACCACAGCATTAGTGATTCTGTTCCTTTCTTTCCCCTGTCTCACCCCCACTGCTGGTGACTGACAGAAGGTCATGGCCCATCAAGAGCTGCCCAGGAGGAAGCTTGCTACATCAGCTCTTTCTTATTGACCGGTCTGTCTTCACTTTCTTTCACTCAACAAGTAATTATTGAGCATCAGTCATGTGCCAGGCTCTGTGCAGGGGACAGGAAAGAAGACACAGTCTCTGCCCTTGGGGAACTCAAAATCAAGGCATTATGGCCAAAGTGTGTCTACATACAAGTATCCACATCCCACCCACATGATACTTACAATGCATTATGAATGAACATACAAGCACTTGCTAATTAAAAAACAAAACTTTAACATCATACCAATCATTTATCTTCCTCTTTTAGTCTCTGAAAAGTCTGATTTTTTTTCCTAGAGAAAAAAAAAAAACCAATATTTTTTTCAAAGCAATCACAGATTCTATTCAATGTCTTATTTGAAATCTCCTATATTCAGGATGATTCTTGAATTTATTTCTTTGAACAAAGGAAATGCCAGGAACCTTCCTTAAAAAAACACACAAGAATAACAATTGCAGAACTAATAATAATAACTTTCCTATTTCTGACACTCTATAATTCCAGAAGCCCAATTGTGCATGCTATGCCTATAAATAGCACCTCAAGGTTGGTCTTAAGGTCTCTGGGAGGTTTAGAAGTATAGTTTCAACCTTACCCTAACTGAAGGCAGGCTGGTAATGGTAAGTGCACATTGGCTTTGGAGAATAAGGGTCGATAGTTTTATAAGAAAGATATGCCTACTTTTCCCCTTGTCTTGTGCTTCTCGTTGGTGAGACTCAGGTGGAAAACTAGAAGGCCAAGGCCAGCATGGTTCTCCTTGGCCAGGGTCAGATCTGTTGTATGTGCTTAAGGTCCAGGAAGGGTCTCATAGTCAAGAAATATTGGATCTGGAAAGAATTTAGGAGACTTTCTGATCCTTATCTAGCATCTATGAAACAGGATTAATGTTCCCACTTGAATTCAGTGTTGTCATGGAGTAGAAATACTATTGATTGGGATGATGGCAGGACAGTGCCCAGTAGATACCATGGTTGGGGGGTGAAAGTCAAGACTTTCACCTTGACTAGTCCAGCACACCCCAAGGTGATTCTACATGGAAATATGGCTCTGTCCACCTAGTTCATTATGTTCTCCCTTCTTCATCTTTGGAGATTCTCTCCAGGCCCCTAACTTCATGCTTGCAGAGCTACCAGGGTCTTCTAAGCTCTATCAGTCTATGTCTCAGGGAGCCAAGGAGCATAACCACCAGAACTCATATGCAGAGAAGCACCTTTTGTCTTCTTAGGCACCAATACTTAGTCTCTGCTCTGGGCTAGGCCACATGCTATCCCAGCAGCACAGAAGAACTGGACCCAGTCTTTATGTGCGTGCCACTCACTATTTGTATGAGACACAGGCAAGAGTTGACCCTAGCAAAAGGGATATAAACAGAGTCACCAGCAGAAATGCAATGGACCTAGTGCCTTCATTGTGCTGGGGGAGATCTTCAAGGACTTTGGCTGAAGAGAAACTCCTTGAGAGACAGAAGTGAAGAGGACAGATAAGATGAATGAACCAGATCAAGGAAGGGAGCAGAGCAGAAGCTATATGAAGGTGACATAATAAGAAATAAAGTTGGGAGAACAGGAAGGTTCACCCAAAGAGCCATGCTGGGACTGGCTAAGCAGCCTAAGCTTCATTCTGGGACACCTTGAAACCACTGAATGGGTTGTTAGGCAACACCCAGCAAATGCCAGGTTAAAACACAGGTGTATTTGGTGTCACTATTTGCCACTCAAGCAACAAGCAAGAAAGAGGCTGTTTTCCGTTGCTGAGCCATGTGATTTGTGGGCGTTGCTCACTAGACCTTATCTGCCCCAGATCCCTACACTAGTTCAAATCTCTCCTGTCTCTTCTCAAGTTTCATCCCACCTTTGCCCCTCAGGTCTCACACATCCTTCTGGTACAAAGACGGAATGAAGCCCTGGAATGTTAGTTCTACCTGTTATTTGATAATAACAAAGAGTGGAATGTCCAATGACTTGCTTTATAAGCCACATCAAACATTGCTTATTGAGATGGTTACATAAAATTCTCGAAATCTACATGTTAGTAGACCAGATGCTGTAGAGACAGAGTCAAATCAGTAATAAGTCTGGTTCATCTCAAGAAGACTCCACTTAGTGAAAGGTGGACATGTAACTCTATCCCATGTTGAGGGTGAGGAATAGAGAGAAAGAGGGAGGGAGGGAGGGAGAGAGAGAGAGAGAAAGAGAGAGAGAGAGAGAGAGAGAGAGAGAAAGACTCTGGAGTGACCAAGAAAGGGAGCCTAACCTAGTCTGTGGTGGATGGACATTCTAGAAGATTACTTAACTCAAAGTTTCTGAAGATTGACTCTGAGATGAAGATTTTGTAAAGTATGTTTCCAGGATTAAATCCTGGGAACCACACCTGGAAGGAAAGGGGGAGGCAAGGTTGATAGAAGTAGAGGTTTAACTGTTAAGCACTGCATCAGAGGGCTCAGCATCTCCAGAAGGAATATGGGACCAGGAAAGCCAGAGCTGTCTGGAGTTAGGCAAGGACACCTAAATAAATAAAATTTAAATATTATATATTAATTATTAAATACAATATATGATTGATATATAATTTTAAATGAAGTACAATTAATTTTAATAAATAGAATCCAAAATTTTGTTTCTTCCTCCTCCTCCTTCTTCCTATTATTATTATTACTATTATTATTGCCACCAGAGTTATTGCTGGGGCCGAGTGCCTGCACCATGAATCTACTACTACTGGTGGCTTTTTTTTTTCTTTTTTAAAAAAAATTATTCATTTTTTGGGATGGAGACAGAGAGAAAATGAGAGGGAAGGGGGAGACAGAGAGGGAAAGAAAGAGAGATCTGCAACACTACTTCACCTATTGTGAAGCTTCCCCCTGCAGGTGGGGACTGGAGGCCTGAACTCAGGCCCTTATGCACTATAGTGTATGTGTGCAACCAATCATTTCTGGTGGCTTTTAAAAATTATTATTTTTATAGAGACAGAGGTACACAAAAGTGAGGTGAGAGAAAGAGAGACATCTGCAACACTGCTCCACCACTCATGATTCTTCCCTCCCTGCTGGTGAGGTCCAGGGGCTTGAACCCAGGTCCTTGTGTATGGTAAGTTGCATGCTTTACAAGGTACACTATTCCCCTCACCCCTACTCACCACTTGTCGGGGCGGGGAGAGCCTCACAAACAGTGAAGCAGGTCTGCAGGTACCTTTCTCTTTCCCCCTCTATCTCTACTTATTTCATAATTTCTCTCTGTCCTATCAAATAAAACAGAAAGGAAAAAAATAAAGGGAAATATGTCTGCCTGGAGTGGTCAATTTTTAGTGCCAGCACCAAGCCCGAGCAATAACCCTGGTGACACAAAAAACAAACAGCAAGTAATTTAAAGTGACTCAAGCCCAGAACTCAGAGGGGCTGGTGCTCAAAGAGGCTGGGCAAGCAAGCAGGAGGCAAACTCTGAAGGGTCTCATTTGATAAAACTGGGTTCAGAAAACTGAACTTGATTCCAATGGCCAAAAGGAGCCACAGAAATGATGGTAATGCTCAGTGAGATCAAGGACACAGGAAAACACCTGGATGAAGAGGACAGTGGTGACCTTTGCTCTGGACACTTTGACCCCTATGTTTCATGTAAGTCATCTCAATAGAGACCTTTAAAGGGCATTTGGCTCTGTGGCTGTAGGTCAGATGAGCACTGACTGAGGTGACAAATGAGTCCATGGAGGGTGAATGAACTCACCCACGGGAGAGGCTTGGAGCGAGATGAGGACACAGGATGGAGGTGAGAGGAGAATGGAAGGTCAAGAGGAAGGCAGAGGAAGAAAGCCCTTTCTAGGAAACCCGGAGGTATAGGCCAGCCATTATGGCCCCATCTCAGAAGAGATGTCACAGAAGCCAGAGGAAAGAATGTCTTAAGGAGGCTGGAAGTGCCAGAGACTGCAGAGATGTCCACTGAGACAAGGACTAAAACCTGTCCCCCACCTGCTGTGACAGGACTGCCCAGGCAGTTGGCATCCTGGAGAAACAGAAGGCTGCAGCACAGATCAAAATAGAGCTTCCTCACCAGCTCTTGGCAGGAATAGCAGTGAAGGGCTCTGGGAACGAAATATCTCTTTGGAGACTGATTGGAACAAACACCCAGTTCATCATTTCCTCCTGGGATTTTCCTAGCACCCCTGTTGAGATAGAAATCTGAGGCTTGTCATCAAAAAGGGGGAGACAGATCATGACAGCCCATCCTCTGAAACCTGCCCGCTGCCTCTGCACCTGGAGAGCCCCTGGAGGTTGGGGCACCAGCAGGCGGGGGAGTGGCCCCTAGTGTGTCTGCTCTTCTGGGATCCTGCAGGCAAACACCTGGAGTCCTCCTAGGAGGCCCAAGGCTGCCTTGGGACTAAGCCCCACATCTGACGGTGGTTTGTGGTTGCATTGCATCCAGTCCATGCTCTGCACCCCACCACACACGAACACACACACACACACACACACACACACACACACACACTGCTGCATATCATCACTCACTGTGCTGGGCGGGCAGCTAGGTTAGCAAAATTACAGTAGCTTGAGATCCGTACTGCCTTGAAGCTGTCACACTCCATAGTAGCTAACTGTGCAAAATTACTTTACTTTTAAACAAAAATTTATTTATTTATTTATTTATTTACCAGAGCACTACTCAGCTCTGGCTTATGGTGGTGCTAGGGATTGAACCTGAGATCTTGGAGCCTCAGATATGATGGTCTTTTTGTATAACCATTATACTATTTCTTCCACTAAACAAAGTCCTTTTTAAAGATTCATCTGTTTCTATTTGTTTGTGTGTATATGTATGTGTGTATGTATGTGAGAGAGGAGGGAGACAGAGATATGACTTAGAGCACTGCTCAGCTCCGGCAGAAGGTGGTGATGGGGGTGGAACCTGCAGCCTCTGGGGTCTCAGATATGCAAGTTGGTGCAGTCATAGACCGAGCTATCTCTCTGGTCCTACTTCACCTTTTGGCAGTTTTGTTTCCTCACTTAATAAAATGAGGAAGCCTTTTAAAAAGAATGTCTAATATGTAGTGGTCATAGCAATGACAATATACCTGTGAAACCATTTGCACATTTTCTCATTTTGTTTTCACCAAGAGGCCTTAGGGAGTTTCAGCCATTACAACCAATTTATATAGGAGGATACCAGGACCGTAGTCACTCTTGCTTAAGTAGCATCAGTTTCAAGTTCCAGGACTAGGATTTGATCCCAGACAGTTGAGTTTAGAGCCCTTGGCCACTTTCTTTCCTTGTTATTATTATTTGGTCCCATTATTATTATTGTTGTTGTTATTTTGTTGTTGCTGGGGCTCCACTACTCTGGGCCAACTTTCTTTTTTTTTTTTTTGTGATAAAGGCAGAAGAAGAGGGAGGAGTGGAGGGAGAGTGGGAGGGGGAGAGAGAGAGACAGATAGAGACCACAACTTGGAAGCTTCCTCTCATGTAGATGAGCTATCCAGGGGAGCTATCTTACTGGCTCTCCTGTGATATTTTTCCCCCTATCCAATCTCCCAGTCTGCTGTCTGCATTTTGTCAGAGTTAGACCTATTACTTGTCTACCCATGCAACTCCCCTGTTTGAAATTGATTTCTGTCAGCTGCATATTAAAAGTCAAATAGCTTAGCCTCCATGGTCTTATTTCTCATCGCCACCCCCTTACACAGACAAGAAGTTCTGTTTAGAAAACATATGTGTGTTGGGTGTGGCAGGGGTGGGGTGGAAGATAGCTCTCCTGGTGGGATGAACGCTGTATGCTGCATGAAGACCCACATTCAAGCCCCTGGTCACCACATGGGAACACTATGCAAAGGGGAATCTTCATGAGCAGTGGAGCAGTGCTGCTGTGTCTCTCCTCTCTCTCCCCCTTCTTCTGTCTAACTGTAGCTAACAAGTCCACTGGGTGCAATGGAATCATGCAGGCATGCTGACCCAGCAAAATTGCTGGCAGCAAACAAAATAAAAACCAAAACCCAAACCCACAAAATCCCAGCAGTAGGAAAGAAGGGGCTCCTGGATGGCAGGACTTATCTCTGAGCACCACTTTTCAACCCTGGCACCTTCTACACTCCTTCCCCATCCTACTTTCCAATGAGTGCAATAAGAATCAACCATGGGAATAGCAGTAGCAGTGGTACTACCAGGAAAAGCTAAGTGGAGTAGTTACCAAGCCTCTAAAGTTTTCCTCATCCTGCCATTTCCTCCTGAGGTGTTGTTTCCTTTGAAAACAGGATCTCCTCTTCTTTCCTGGCTAACTTCTTTTTTTAATATATACGTGTGTGTGTGTGTGTGTGTGTGTGTGTGTGTGTGTGTGTGTGTGTGTGTGTTTGGTTTTGGTCATCTATATACTCAACTTTGTGGTTGGCCCTTTGGGGCAATAAAGAATGAAGGCATTTCTGTCTCTAGTCTTAGGGAGATGAATGTCTACATGATGTTCAGGGCAAAAACGAAAAGCTAAGAAATGCAGCCTTGATGCTAGCTGAGGATGGTAGCCTGGTAAGAAAGCAAAGAGAAATCAGGGTAGACGTCTTGAGGTAGGTGACACTAACACTGAGTCTTACAGAAATGGAAAAGGAATGATCATCCTGAGACTGGGGAGAGTTTTGCACATTAAAATGTCTTTATTTCTCTGATACTCCACCCCCCAAATCTCCTACCCTTTGCCTCTGAGCCTCTGCAAACTACTGAAGTCCCCCTACCCCCACTATCCCTAGAAGCAGAAGGGGCTTCTGAAGTTTTCCTCATCCTGCCATTTCCTCCTGAGGTGTTGTTTCCTTTGACAACAGGATCTCCCCTTCTTTCCTAGCTAACTTCTTTTTTTTTTAATATATATATATATATATAGTGTGTGTGTGTGTGTGCTTTTGATCAAACAGAGAGAAATTGAGAGGGGAGAGGAAGAGAGAAAGAGACACATCTGCAGACATGCTTCATCACTCATGAAGCTTCCCTCCTGCAGGCAGAGTCTGGGGACTTGAATGTGGGTTCTTGTGCATGGTGACATGTGCACTCAACCAGGTGTATCACCACCAGGCCCTTTTCTGGATAGCTCCTAGTGATCCTTCATTCTCACCTTAATACACCACATCCCCTGCTGGTTCGGGCACACTGCTCCCTCTGCACAATGCCTCCTTTGCTTCCCCCAGCATGATACTGTCCAGCCTTGCTGGCTATGGCTCCATGCATTGTGCCAGTCAGTCCCACTGGTTGGTCAACTAAGGGAAGTCAGAATTTGTGATCGTTCTTTTCTCTAAGCACCTGCACACAGTAGGTGCTGAATAAAGCCTTACAGGTTAATTGACTATGATGAGATTGAGAAATGGCGGCAAATCTGCTTATCACTGCCTTGCACACTCTTCCTGGTCCACACCTTCTCCTCTGGCACCATCCCTGCCCTAGTCCTTTGGGTCTTGGATTCAAACTTTAACCCAGGAGTAAAGAGTTGTGTCCAGTCTCCAGGGCTACTGGTGATGTCTGGAGCCTAGGGCAGTGAAAGCCACAATGGGCCTGATCCCAGGCGCTTGTCCCTGCTAATTATTACAGACAAGCCTCCTTATTGAACCCCGTTCTCTTATTGACATTCGGATGCATGAGCCGAGGCTGTTGTTTTAAACGCACTCATTAGCCACACAAATCAGTCCTGTTGACAGAGCGCCTTTGAATTAAGCATCTCGCTGTAGTCATTGGACAAGGAGCAATTTATAATGCCATTAGCAACGCTTTCGAAGGTTACAGGCATCAAAAATTGTTCAGCCGTAATTATTCTTAATGGATACAAGGAATAAACTGACGCAGGACAGCTTTTTCATTAGCCTTCAATCAAGGCTGATGGCTTTGAGAAATGTACAGTAAGTGCGTTTTGGGGAGAAATAATGATGTTACAGCACCTTTCCCAGGAAAATGCTCTCAGTACACAGCTTAACTTTTAATGGCCTTAATTTGACATAATTAAAAAAAATTTGAATTTGTTTTTGAAGATCTTGAAATAAATTATTTGGTTTCCATTTTAACCCTTGGAGGAACTGGTTCTAAACAGCAATAAGGGAGTGAGGGAGCTGGTTTCCAGGAACAGAGGGACCATACAAGAAGCTGGGGCTGGAAGTCCCCAGAAAGCTGGTCAGCCTGTAATTGTGAGGGCTGCTTCTCTACCCCAGGGCCCAAGGGCCTCTGGAAGCAGGAATGCTTTCACAGTGGTTCAGGTTTATGCCTGTGGGGCCCATCTGCACTAGGCAGAGAGGAAGGAATCTCCCTCTTGGGACAGGGCAGGCTAAGGGAATGGGAGAACTGGGAATAAACCTAGCACTTTGGGACCTCAGGACAGTGACAAACTCTCTTTGAGTTCTGCTCTTCTGCTTTTTTTTTGGTCTTCCCATGAGCATGATAACACCTATATTTGGGGACATTGTGAAGGCCTGAATGGAGAAGTGACACAAGAGCTGTTGGCCCACATAGGAGCTCAGTAAGTGATGGTTCCATGCTAAGCAAAAGACACTCAAAACACCTGCAAAGATGAGATGACAGTTATGGTTGTCAGAATTTATCTTAGGGAGGGAGAATTTATCTTATCTTGCCTGTCTTGGGGTAGGGGTAAGACGTCTCTTTGCACACCTACCCCTATGTGCACTGACCAGGGAAACTAAATGAATGACTTCTAAACTGCATTGTAAGTAGAGCAGGCTAGTTGAAGGCAGGGCTTGTGCTTTGCTAGGCAGAGGTGCAGGTATGCAGGTTTGGGATAGAGTTGAATTGCTAGAACAATAAAGAAGACAGCACCAAATAGAAGAAGCCAAGCATCTGCCACCTGCCTCGTCTACTCTCTTCAGTCAGGGCTCCATTTCTCCCCAGCATCCATGCTAAGCAAATCCTTTAAGTCTATTAGACGAAAGGTGGGGTAAGTCCTAACCTGCCTGGATTACTTGTGAGTCTGGCTCAGGCCTGATTATATCAATAGGGTTCCCACAGAAACATTCATCCCGAGCCACTCAGCAGCCAAGATGAGACATATCACTGTTACAGTCACCAGGAAGCTGAGAAGCTCTTAACAGGCTTCCTTGGTGCCTCCCAGGATTTGGGGCAGCTGGTGACAGGCCAATAGACTGGGCATCGAGCTTCAACTTTGTACCGCCCACCATGAGACCCTGGGGTCTCAGCTTCCTCATCTGAAAGCTCTAGGGACATTGAAAGCGATTCTTCAGATAAGCTTAAGGACTCGGTGCACTAACTGCATCAGAATGTGAGCAGAGACACCTCTAGACAGAGGACCAAGAGACTGATAGATGGATGGAATCATGCAAGGAGTCTTGGGAAGGTGAATTCATCACTTACAGGGGTTTATTTTTATTTTATTTTATTTTTTATCAGAAACTTATTTGGGGTTCAGTTTATGGATAGGGTCAATGCCAAATACTGAAAGAAAGAGGAACTAGAAACTGGCAAGTGTGGATTTGACACACAGCTTGGCCATGAAGTCCTTGTGTAATCCTGGGTCAGTCAGCTCTGACTCTTGGGTTCTTCATCTTTGCATCTGATGAAACTGGGATTTAATAGTTTTTCTTTCCTTCCCTCACTCTTTCCCTCTCTTCTTCCCTACCTTCACCCCCCTTATATCCTCCCCCTTTAATCTGCCAAATCCCACACCCTGTATATTGTTACAAAGATCTTCCAAATACAAAAGAAAGAAGAGTGGTACTCATCAAGGGAAAATGGTCAAGAGCCCCAGAATTCAAGGGCCCCTTGAAGGTTCTTTTTCTCTTTTTGTCTGCTTCCTTCCTTTTCCCCTCTCATTCCCTTCCCTCTCCTTTCCTCTCCTTTGAAGATTCCTTTTCTCTTTCATTTCCTCCTCTCCTCTTTCCTCTTTCATCTCTTCCCCTCCCCTCTTCACCCCTCCTTCCTTCTTCTTCTTCTTCTTCTTCTTCTTCTTCTTCTTCTTCTTCTTCTTCTTCTTCTTCTTCTTCTTCTTCTTCATCTGACCCCTTATAAGCTCCAGCTTAAGAAAGTGCTGAAAATTGAACCAGGGACCTTTGGTGTCTCAGGCATGAAAAGCAGTTTACATAACCACGACATTACCTCTCCCCAGCTTCCCTTAAAGGTTCCTTTTCAGTACCTCTGAGTACAATAATCACTTGTAAGACAGCCCTGGCCCTCCTGTGAAGATTTGTTTCTTGTCTCCTCATCCACCTTCATTCCCCAACACTGACCAATACACAAGCCTCTAAACATGCCACTCA
This sequence comes from Erinaceus europaeus, assembly GCF_950295315.1. Taxonomy (NCBI): domain Eukaryota; kingdom Metazoa; phylum Chordata; class Mammalia; order Eulipotyphla; family Erinaceidae; genus Erinaceus; species Erinaceus europaeus. The sequence goes on along the minus strand of NC_080174.1, from coordinate 68,695,213 downwards.
CTTCTCTCCATCTGGGATATGTCTGTCTGTGTATCCTTCAAAGCCCACCTCCGAGACTGCCCCCTCAGATAGCCCCTTGGAGCTCTGCATGCAGAGGGAAACTCTCATTCTCCTCGGTCCCTACAAGACTTTGGAGAGATCTGGTCAAAATGAGTTGCTAAGATATTTTAGCTATGGGGTCATATATGTTTCTTCCCAATCTACAGCTTCATGATTTGCAGAGATGATCTTTGAGTGAACTTATGCCCAGATTCATGGTACCTATAGCACATGTTGGAGGGTGTCCACACAGCACTGGGCCTGGGGTGTGCTACAAGTCAAGCCATGGTAGGGTCTGGTACAGATAGGTGCCTACCTAGATCAAGTCCTGGCATTTATAGGCGACCCCCCTCTGCCCCACCCTAGGGCATAGTGCAAAGAAGGTCTCTGGGGAGCTCAACTCACAGAGTAAGCTGCTTCAGTGCAGGGACTGGATCTTGGCTGCCAGAAACATTTGCTAGTTGGGATTTCAGCAAGATGAAACCTAGTTCTGGTAAAGTTGCTGTTTTCTCTCCAAATAGGCCAGTATTTCTCCCTCCCTTCATATCTGGCCAGAAGAGCAAATGGAATCACCTCCTCAAGCCAGGAGCAGAAAGGGCTGCAGGTTCGAGGCAGTGGGAGAGGCCTCTGGGGTAATAAGCAGATACTGTTTCCTTATCACCATCGGCATGTTCTTAAGCTATTACTCCCCGTCACCCTCTCAGCTCAGCCACCATTTGGACTTCTTCTGATAAACACCAATATCTGTGCAAATTCTTGAAGCTGACTGCCTCCACAGCCCAGGGGCTGCTCAGCTGTAACTCCAGATGTGTGATAAAGGAAGGGAAATACATTTTCAGTCCACTAAGTCATCACATTTTTCTGACAAGGCTTCTCCGGCGCACGCACACAGATCTCTGATGACTAATATTGCCTTCACTCAGCAGAGGGCTTCAGAAACTATCCTGAGCATCACCACTGTCAGGTGTCAACTCATCCCTTGCCTTCGAAGTTTGAGAGGCCCTCTGAGGAGCTGCAGGTCCTGATCTGGCCAGGCAGCAGCAGGTGGGTGGCAAGAAGAGGCATGTTGGTGGGCAACAGCAGTCTCAGGGTCTGTACTGGGCTACAATGGGGATTTTGGTGTTGGGTCTATGAACTTTGCCAGACCTCAACTTACTCCACCTGTCCAACAGGTGGAGGGGACATTCTACAGTCCCTGAGGAACTTTCTAGCTCCAAGACTCTGTGATTTGATTCTTTTTTCTGCCCCTAGGAGCAGGGGCTGGTGGAATCTCACTGCTGTAAAATGTAAGGGAGGGCTTAGAATCCTGGGGAGAAACAGAAGGACTTACATTCATAGGAATAATAGCAATCATGCTCAGTTTGGCAGCACATATATTAAAATAAACAGGGATAATGATAACAGTCACAACCTTTTTCCTTGCGTTAGTTCACCTATTTATAACTCTGGAATCAGGCAGACCTGGATTCAAAGCCCTATGGTGTCACTGACTACCTGTGTGACCTTGGGAAAGCTACTTCACCTTTCTGAGACACTGATGGAGGTATCCAAGTTTAGAATACTGGAAGCACCAATAAATTTTGCCTTAAAAAAAAGATCAGTGTTAATAATGATCTTTATGTGGATAATGGTCCCTTAGTTAATAATGTTACTAATGATCCCTTTGTGGAGTAATGGTCACTGTCTTGGCTTTACTCATGAAGGAAATGAAAGACAGAGAGGGTAAATAACTTGGCAGGTCAGACTCTGGATTGTCTCCAGGCCTCTCTAAATCCTGAACTTAAACCTTGCATTGAGCACTGTTGCAAGAACCCCTTGGCCTTTTACTTTGCATCCGTTGCTCAGAGCCTGCTGTGCTGGAAGTGGCATGGGAGTGAATGTGGTTGAATATGGTGACTTGGCAGGACTGTGGGGAAGCAATCAGGCCATTTGCGGGACTCCTGACCCCTGAGGGAATGGACTGGGTCTGAAGGATAGAAGTCATCTGATCACTGCAATTTGGACTTTCTATGGAAAGAAAAAAAAGTTGCGAAGAAAATAGATGGCAGTCTGTTACAGATCCAATGGCTGCAAATCATTCTGAAAATTAGCTTTCTATGGGAAAATCTATATACTAATTAACTCCATGGCCTCTCTAACGAGTTTAAGCACAATACGGCCTCGGAAAATATCGAGGCATTTTGCAGCTGCCTTAAATTCTACCATGGGAGACATGCTTGCAGCTCATAAGGTGGTTTGAGAGGTTCCAGAATGAAAAGGGAATTTTAAATGATTCATTTCTAAGGGTGGAAGGTGGAGGGAGGGTGTGACTTTGTTTTATTGTCGAGCGAAGCACAGAGCTTTGGGCATACTGGGAAAGCAGGAATCCTACCTCAGTGGCCTTGGCTGGCACTTGGGTGCAGCCCAGATTCCCACCTCCCCTTTCAAACCCTCTATCTCTGGAGTCCTTGGTGTCTAGACACTGAGGTCATCACTAGGTCTGGGAAGAGAAAGACTTCCTGGGACCTGATCATAGAATCCAAAGTGAGCTCCATCTATTGAGTTGCTGCTATCCAGTGGGACACCGCTGCTGTGGCCAGGCAGGGAACAGGTGCAGTGCCAGGTGTGATATGGGAGACAGGCAGCAAGCAGAGGCCCTGGCAATGCCTCTACAGCTCCCAAGAGACCCACACTGCTCCTCTTGGAGAGCTGTCTTGTGCCCATCACTTCTTCCAGCCTGTGCAAGGACTAGCCAGTTGTAGTGAAAACTCTGCGCACTTGAAACATTTGCACACTGGGGAGTGCCCATGAGCAGTCACAGGGAGCATGCAGCCATTTCCGTTTATGTAAAAACACATAGGCCTGAGCAGACATTCACATACACAGCTTCACCCAGCTGTGTGCGCAGCATGGAGCTTGCAAAATACACTGGCTGTTGCTCCCTGGAGATACCCCTAGTGTGCAGCCCCTGAGCTGTTCCCTCCTCTACTCTGCCAGAGATAAACCTCTGTGTGCCATGCTTCTGGGGTACAGGAGCTCAAGTCTCTATCTCTGCCTCTGTCTTCTCTAGAAAATGCACTTAGGTGTCACTTACTGCCACCCTTCATAAAGTAACAACCTGGCATCATCCTGAACAGAAATCCTTGCAGGCCTGTCCTTGTCCAGGCATCCCTCTGGGAGGCCCTCAGGGTCTGACCTGCCACCTCCATTACTTCCAGCAGTGTACAAATCGCTCTGAGCAGGCACTCAGGAAACACCTTCTGGCAACACACACACACACACACACACACACACACACACACACACACACACACACACGTGCTCTCTCACTCTCTCTCTAAGTTTGTTTGTTTCATTTTTCATTTGTGATTAAGAGTGGGTTACAAGATGGTACAACTCCACTGTGTACCCTCCACCAAAGTTCTTAGAAACGGAGAGTGAAGGAAGACACAGGGCCACCCAGGTCTGCGTCTGATGGCCAAGGTGTGAGCGGCCATCAGCCTTTCCCAGTCACCTTGTGTCTGGACGTTGTGCTGCATATTGCGTGCTGCTGTCTCCCCCACTTCTGAGAGGCGGGTGTGGTTGTCTCCGTTCCCCAGTGAAGAGACTGAGGGGCCCAGAGAGGTGGCCTGCTTGACGTCTCAGTGCAGAGAACAGTAGGGCCTTGAGCAGAGTGAGTCTGAGTCCAGAGTCTGCTTTTTATGCTAAACTGCCCTCCGGGTGTCTGACTAAAATGTCAGAGACCCCTAGCCAGGCGTGAGTGAGAATATCTAAGTGGGAAAGGAGGCTTCTCTGAATGGCTTCCTCCTGAAAGGGTGTGAAACAGGCAAACGTCACAGAGTGATGAGAGGAAGGGGGAGAGTGGGATGGGTAGATTTGACCTGAACCTGAATGCCAGTTTTGTCTCTCACTGTCTGGCTGGTTGTGACCAGGGTGACTGGGCATCAGGGTCAAATTCTACAGTCATTTCCTGCTCCATTCTCACTAGATCTTACAGCATTGGGCAAAATTGACCATATCTTCCTCCTTCTCCACTCTCCCTCCTTCTCCAAGTACTTTCTTCCTCTTAGTTTTCTGGGCATCACAGATTTCTGACTTTCCTTCCACCTTACTGGTCACCTGAGGACTCTGCTCACAGTTCTGACACGTGCTTTCTTATTATGACTCACAGTATGGCACTGCCCTTCTTACATTTTCTTTGCACAACCATTCTCTCCTCCCCAGACACTTAGTGGTGGAATTCCAGGGTCCCAGCTCCTTCTCGTGTCCCTGTTTGCTCTTCTCTACCCACCCCAATGATCTTATTCAGTCTCAAGCCTTTAAATACCAGCTTGGGCTCATGACTTCCAAATGTAAACTTCCATCTGGATCTCTCTGCTAACTCCAGAATCATATACCCAACTCCCTAAATCTCTTCTTGGGTGTTTAATAGCAACTCAAATGAACACTTAAGTGCCAGTCACTCAGGTTCAGAAAACTTGGAAACTCTCTTGACTTCTCTTTTCCTCTCTTTCACTTGCTGCATATAATCAATCAGAAATCCTTGCTGCCTTCCAAGTCAATCCAGGATCACACCTACTGCTTGGGGCACCCCTAGTATCCCCTCCTTGTCCCCAGCAATCTGTGGGTTCCAGCGCCAACCTAACTTACCTGGATTTTGCAACTGATTGTACCTTTTCCACTCCTTCTTCTCTCTTCAGTGTAATCCAACTCAGTAGCCAGAAAGAGGCTTTAAACTACAATCCACATCCTAATTCTCCTATGTGCAAACCCCTACACTGATGTCTTCGCTTCACTTAGAATAAAAACCAGAATCTACAGTGACCTCAGAGTTTTTGTGGTTGGGCCTCCCTTTGATGGGTAGTCCCCTAAAACTTCTCTGACTACTTCTCCAGAAACACCCCTCGTTCCTCTTACTGCCATAGCCTGAGGGTCTTTTATAAGTTTTCCCACCTCTAATCCCAGGACCTGCACTCCCAGTGCTGACAGCTCCCTTGCCTGTGAGCACTGGCCCTCTTGTAACCTGCCTTTTATCTTCTGTATTGGCTATGTTTGTTGCTGTCCCCTTACCTGAAATTATACCACCTGCTTTGCTCTGTTGCCTGGACATCCCCAGGGCCTGTTTGTATGAGATGACTCACCCAGGAGAGCATGTGTTGTACCCTGTCTGAGGAGGGAGCAGGTCCAAGCCATAGCACCACCTGGGAGTTTTGTAGATATCACTGGGGGAGCTACATGGATAGTGGAGTGGTGTCTTCCCCCTCCCCTCCCTTTCTCTCTGTCAAAAGAAAAGAGAAAGTCAACCAGAGAACAGTGGAACTATGCATGTGCTAAGCTGGGGCACCACCTTGCCTCCCCCACCCCCAACAGACACACAATTACTTCATGTCATTGCTTCTTAACCTCTGCAAGCCTTGGCTTCATCATCTGTGGAGATGGGTCATTTGGGGACTTATTCACACTAATACCAACCAAGCATCCTCTTTCATTCATTCATTCTTTCTTTCTTCCTTTCTTTTTTGAGGGTTTTGATTTTTCCCCCATCAGTATTAACTTGTTTATGTGAAAGAAAAAACAAAAACAAAACAGAGACCAGAGCACCACTCTATTGTATCTGTGGGTGGGATCAAACCTGTGAACTCATGAAAGTCCTATACTTCACCTGTTGAAGCATGATTTTATTTTGGACACTATGATGTTTTGGCACCTTGGGATCTCTGGGAGAATTGTGGTAATTAGAGGGAACATGGTATCCGGAACTCCAGATTCTTTCCTTGGAATCTCACCTTGCCCATCACAGGTTCAGAGGGAAGATACCCCTGAAAAAAAGTTGTTGGGAACAACTTTTTTTTTTTTTTTGGCCCCTCTAGATAAAAACTGTATCCAACTGGGTAAATAAGAGAACACATCTGTCTCTGCAGCTTCAAGAGGAAAAATCATACTGATGAGGAAAATGCTAGAAAGAAAAAAAAAGAAACACTGAAATATGATTTGAATGGTTAGTAAGGAAGAGAGTAATAAGTTCTGTGTGAGGCTAACTGACTCTTATCAAAATGCTTGCCCCTGCAGTGCTGCAGTTTGCCTAGTGAAAGCGAGCACAGGAAGGACCGTGTGTTCTGTGAGGAAGCACTGCTGTTGGAACATGGCAAGTTCAAATAAACTTTTTCCTTTGAGACTGCAACACATACAAAACCAGTGAGACCAAAGCCATAGCTCTATATGCTCTACGACAGTATAAATTATTTGCTTTCTGTCAAGATGGGAAGTGCAAGCAACCAAAGCTGTAAAAATCTGAGTGGCTGAGAGGGAGTTGCCTGTAAACTGGAATTGGCATAATGAACTTGCTGGCTCTCCCTTCCAGTACAGAGCCATGTGCTCAGTGCTTGGGTGACTGCTTAGTGAATGTACACTTCCATGAATGATTCGATGAAGCTTTCTTTCAACCCTACCAATGAGTCTATTTCCATTCAGGGCCTCAATCTTAACCCAGTCCACTTCCTTGAACTTAGATCTGGACTATTCTTTCCAAGTTGCTGAGCTCAGGTTCATTCCTCTTTCTTACACTCCTTGGCCAAGGCTGATGTTTTAAACTTACTCAAACCCAGAATGTACCTTGACCTATTTCCTGTTGCAGACAGCAGCACATTTGCTAAAACTTATGTTATTTCCCAGAGTTTTTCTTTATGAGTAAAGAAGCTGGAGGAAACTCAGGTTGCCCTTCCATGTTAGTGGGGCTACCAGGGACTCCATAAGAAGCTGTCCCCAAATATTCATCCACAATACTCCAACCTTTAGGTTAATGAGTAGTCAACAATTTGTTCCGCTTTGTTTCTTAACTCTTTTTTAGCCACCAGGTTCCAGATGCTACCATGATGCCAACCAGATTATCCAGGGCAGATGACCTCACCAATGTGTCCTGGAGCTCCACTTCTGCAGAGCTTTGCCTCACTAGGGAAAGAGAGAGACAGCCTGGGAGTATGGATTGACCTGTCCATGTCCAAGTTCAGTGGGGAAGCAATTACAGAAGCCAGCCCCTCCACCTTCTGCACCCCATAACAACCCCGGTTCCATGCTCCCAGAGGGTTAAAGAATAGGAAAGCTATCAGGGGAGGAAATGGGATACCGAGTTCTAGTGGTGGGAATTGTGGGGAATTGTACCCCTCTTATACTATGGTATTGTCAGTGTTTCCATTTTATAAATAAAAATAAAAAAAAAAACACCAAAAAACCTTGGGACCGGGTGGTGGTACACCTGGTTAAGTGCACACATTACAGTGCACAAGGACCCAGGTTCAAGCCCAAGGTCCCCACCTGCAGGTGGAAAGCTTCACAAGTGTTAAAGCGGGGCTGCAAGTGCCTCTCACTCTTTCTCTTTCTCTCCCTATATCTATCTCTCCTCTCAATTTTTCTCTGTCTCTATATAATAAATAAATAAAATATTTTTTAAAAATAAAAAAATTAAAAAATTGAAGCCCAGAGAGATTAAGTGTCCTGTCCAGGACTGTTGCCAGGTAGTTGTTGAACCAGAAATAGTCCAAGTAAACTACTGATCACTCAAATAACACTGAACTTATGACCATATAATGTGTAATTGATTTGCTGACCTTTTAAGAGACATCTGTCAAATTCACTGCATTCCCCACCACACCCCCAACCTTCTCTTTCTTTGGAGTTACTTTTCTTTTTCTTTTCTTTTATTTTATTTAAGAAAGGATCAATTAACAAAACCATAAGGTAGGAGGGGTATAACTCCACACAATTCCCACCACCCAATTTCCATAACCCACCCCCTCCCCTGATAGCTTTCCCATTCTCTATCCCTCTGGGAGTATGGACCCAGGGTCATTGTGGGTTGAAGAAGGTAGAAGGTCTGGCTTCTGTAATTGCTTCCCCGCTGAATATGGGCGTTGACTGGTCGGTCCATACTCCCAGTCTGCCTCTCTCTTTCCCTAGTAGGGTGTGTCTCTGGGGAAGCTGAGCTCCAGGACACATTGGTGGGATCTTCAATCCAGGGAAGCCTGGCCAGCATCCTGGTGGCATCTGGAACCATTTCCAGAAGATGTGATCAGAGCTCCTGGAGTTACTTTTCTTAGTAGTTCCTGCTTCCAGGTCATGATTCACTTTGCATCCTCAGGCACCAAATACCCTAAAGATGGTCACATAGTCCTATTCATAAGTAAATAGAAGGAGAGGGTGGCAAAGAGGGGAAGGAGTGAGGAGAGAAGGAAAAAAAGAGCTCTCCCTTCACGGGTGTGTGTGTGTGTGTGTGTGTGTGTGTGTGTGTGTTCCTGGAGAAGAGAAATCTCCAGGCTGGGTAGTGGTGCATTTGGTTGAGCACACATGTCACAATGGTCAAGGATTGGGTTCAAGCTCCCTGGTCCCTACCAGCAGGAGGAAAGCTTCATGAGTGGTGAAGCAGGGCTGCAGGTGTCTCTCTATTTCCCTCTTCCCTCTTTGTTTCTGCCTGTCTCTACCCAATAAATGAATATAGAAAAAAGAGACAGACAGAGGAGAAATCCCACTGTATGATTGGCGTGGTTGGGGATTTAAGACCTATAAGCTTGACAGCTTTCCTCCTACCCCCACCTCCTTCTCTTACCAGACCCCACTGAAATCAAAATTGTGGGAACGTTGTTGTGTGAGTAATGTCACATGGTGGAATATGAAGAGGTTCTGTTTGTATCAGGTTGGCAAGGAGTAAGACAGAGGATTGCGTAGACCCAGCAGACAAGGCAGGATCAGCCTTTGGGCTGTGGGAAATGCAGCTTCTAGACAAGGCACAGGACAGAACCCCAGTTCATTTCCATTCACTCCTCAGGGCTGGTCTGTGACGCCTCAGTAGCTGAAGCATCAAGGTTACATTTGACTACAGAGAAGTGATGGCAAGTTTGAATCCTTCTTGGAATAAAGGGGCCAGATTACTTTTAAAATTTGTATTTATTTATTTACTTATGTATGTATATATGTGGTTTTTACCAGAGCACTGATCAGTTGTGGCTTATAGTAGTGCAGAGGTACTGAGACAGGCAATTTGGAGCCTTGGGCATTAGAGTCACTTGGCATAACCATTATGCTATCTATCCCCAGCCCAACCTTTTAGAAGATGGCTACATGAAGGATATACTGATTTGCAACATGGGTGTTGTCACTTTGATACAACCGCCTCTCATGATGGGTATCTGTTTGATATAACCTACAGTGTTCTATCACACCAGTGTTTAGTAATATACTAAGTAGCAAGATGTAGCAGTCATGTATGATATTTTTAAATGGCTATTTTGTTGAAGTTGAAGAATTCATTCTTTTTATGCATTTGAAGGCTTATTGCATAATCTATATATTTGATTTTGTAAAGATTCACACTACATCCTTCAGTATGATCATGCACATATGTTTACACATATTGTATGTATACATATCAATACATGAACACATTAAAAAAATTTTATTTTTATTTTTTCCTTTTTTGTTGCCTTTATTTATTGTCATCGTTGTTATTGTTGTTGTTGTTGTTGGATAGAACATAGAGAAACAGAGAGAGGAGGGTAAGACAGAGGGGGAGAGAAAGACACCTGCAGACCTGCTTCACCGCCTGTGAAGTGACTCCCCTGGTGGGGAGGTGGGGCCTCAAACTGGGATCCTTACACTGGTCCTTGCGCTTCACACCATGTATGCTTAACCCGCTGTGCCACTGCCCAGCTCCCCACATACTCATTTTTGTAGACAGAGCTTGAGGTTGAAGAATTAGTAATTACAAGAGTTAGGATTTAGAAAAAGTCTATATTATTCCAAATCTCCTACCAAAAAAAGTAGAATCCAGAAAACAAACAAACAAAACAAAACAAAACAAAAAGCCTAGAACAAACAGAAAAACTTTACCTTGCTTGCTTAAGAAGAAAAAAATGGGGAAAGACATTTATTCTTCTCCAGAAAATTCACATGTACAGTTGTTGGTTTGTCAGTAACAAATAGTTCCTTGACAAGGTGAGTCTGTAAGCCAAGAGTTCTGATATAGTGCTTTTGGGTTCCAAGCGGAAAACAACTCTATTTTGTTTTAGGTAGCATTAAAGTAGAAGCAGGGGGAAGGCTCATTGGGTAGAAATACACATTACTATGCATAGAGATCTATGCTTGAGTCCCCAGATATCCTGTGGGCTGTGGGCTGTGGGCATAAAGGATGGGAGGGGAGGGAGAATTGTGAGCTCTCCTACACACACACACACACACACACACACACACACACACACACGTTCTGTGTATATATCTCTTTTTCATTATTTATTTATTTATTTATTTATTTACCAGAGCACTGCTTAACTCTGGCTTATGGTGGTGCAGAGGATGGAACCTGGGTCTTTAAAGCCTCAGTCACGAGAGTCTCTTTGCATAACCATTACACTATCTAACCCAGTCCTCTTTCTCACTATTTAAGTGAAAATTTAAAAAGAAGAAGATTATTCACAGGGTGGTAGAAGTACAAGCAAGGAGCCCAGTGAGGGAAAAAACATATCCCCGCCCCCCCCCGCAAAAAAAAAAAAAAGAAAGAAAAGAAAGCTCTGCTAAGTGTAATTGATATTTCAAAATTCTATAATGACTTTATTGTGATAAGGGAAGACCCGTGATATCTTTTGGTGTCTGGCTCAAAGGCAGTCATAATGCTTCCATGATTGTTGTCACCAAATCCTAGCAGAACAGACAACTCAAAGTCATTGAGAGGCTATTGAAAAGCATGATAGAAAATAAGTTTCCTATTGTAGTTCACAGAAGTCCTCATTTCCACCCATAAATTTTGGATAGTTGTGTACCTGTGGGTTCCAGGATAACCTGAAGGGGCAGGTTAGCCTGGGCTGTTACAAGAGAGAGAAATAAGACCTTATATTGTTGGAGTCATGAGTATTCTGTCCCATCCCCACCAACTCCCAGCTGTTCCTACAGTGGATAGTATTCTCTCTCCAACGTTCTGGTATGGGCATGATGAGTGTCTATGCTTTGTGTTAGCTTCTAACTTGGTAGACTTTATTGCTATAACGCATACACACAAGGATGACCCCATTTTATGCTCAGCTAATAACAAATATATATACCTCTGTGGAGTAAATATGGAATATTTCCAAGTTCATCTTTTTGATAGACACAGTGATGTAAACATTTGTTTCTGTGCTAAGTCTGGGATCAACATCTGGGCTGGGCTTGTAAAGATCCACATACAAGTTTCATTTCAGTTGTTTGTATAAAACTGAGTGTACAGGACTTAGTGTTTATTGTCACAAGAGACAGCCATGCAAATGTGGCCGCTGCACTAGGTGGAACTCTATAAAGTTGTCGGGCATCTTAACTGGCCTTATCTACACAGAAAGCAGGGCCATGACACACAGTTTTTACAGAGGAAGTGAGACACATTATAGATATTCATCACAACAGGATTAAAATTTTTTAAATTTTTATTTAGTTGCATAGGACAGAGCAAAACTGATAGGGAAGGGGGATAGAGAGGGAGTGTGTGTGTGTATGTGTATGAGAGAAAGAGAGAGAGACAGACAGACAGAGAGAGAGAGAGAGACAGAGACAGAAAGAGAGAGAGAGAGAGAGAGGTACCTGCAGCATTACTTCACTGCTTTGAAGCTTCCACCCACAGGTGAGAATTGAGGACTTGAATCTGGGTCCTTCTTTATGGGAACATGGGAACATAACCAGGTCTGCCACCACCATTGGTCCCCTCACCCTTTTTCCACCACATTCTTCACAGAAGAGGAAAGAACAGAGATCTGTAATGGGAATCCACACACAAAGACACATGTGCACAATCCCTTCTGCTGTCTGAATGGGTGGTGACCCATCCTGTCGCTGCACCAGATCCTAGTTTGTCCTCATCTAAGGACCCCACTCTGAAGAGGCCTTCCCAGAATCACTGTGAATCACACTGATCTCTGCTACCTTCTGAATGCCCATTCTAACTTTCAACACTGCTGACCACACAATGCCACGCGCCACCCCAGGCAAGGAAGTGCCAGTGGTCATGACTTGGTGTGTTTGTCTTCTGTTTTTTTTTTTTTTACTTTAATTTACTTATAAAATAAAAAATATCAACAAAACCATAGGATAAGAGGGGTAAAATCCAGGGCGGGGGTAGATAGCATAATGGTTATGCAAAGAGACTCCCATGCCTGAGGCTCCGAAGTCCCAGGTTCAATGCCCCGCATGACCATAAATCAGAGCTGTGCAGTGCTCTGGTATTTTTCTGTGTCTTTCTCTTTCTGCATCTTTCTCAAAACTAAAATAAATAAAATAGTTAAAAAAAAAAAAGAGGGGTAAAATTCCACACATTTCCTACCACCAGAGTTCCATATCTCATCCTCTCCACTGAAAACTTTCCTATTCTTTATCTCTTTGGGAGCATGGACCTAGGATCATTATGGGGTGCAGAAGGTGGAAGGTCCGGCTTCTGTAATTGCTTCTCCACTGGACATGGGTGTTGGCAGGTTGATCCATACTCCCAGCCTGTTTATATCTTTCCATAGTGGGGCAGGGCTCTGGAGAGATGGCGTTCCAAGATATATTAGTGGTGTCGTCTGGATGGGGGGAGGAGGGGGGAGGGGGACCTCCATTTTGGAAAAAGTTAGTAGGTCTATTTTAGATATATTCCAAGGGGTGTGGGCTTCGTTTTTGAAAGCATGAAGGACTAATTGCAGTGAAGAAATTGCCCCTAGTGAAGGGACAAAATGAATGTCCCAGAGATATTTTAGTCTTGGCTTTGACCTGCTGGTTGAGAATGTGGGATCAGTCTAGGGCCATAGCACTCTGAATACGCCCAATCTTGTCTGAAGCTAAGCAGGGTCGGGTCTGTTTAGTACTTGGATGGGAGAATGTGGGGTCAGCTCCCCACCTCCAAGGGTCACTGGGCATATTCAATATATTAACACGTGTAAGGTGCTTACAAGGGGCTTTGTGAATCAGGTAGTGTTCACCATTGGTTAATCTAGTCACTTAATATGTATGACCCATAACCAGAGCTCACAGCATTTTATAAGAGTAAAATCCTTACACCAGATCTAGGAAGGCAGACAGGTGAGATTCGTCTCCCTTTACCTCTAATTCCCAAGCTTTTAAAGGGACAACAGTGTGGGGTCTTTTTTTTTTTTTTTTTCCCCAGTATTCTGCCCCATGGGTTAAGGAAGTGTTATCTGAAAGTCCATACATTTTTATGTCCCAAGGCTTTCAGGGCATGGGGACTGTTGTGTGTCCTGGCCCTGAGGTAGGGTGGAGAACTTGGTGATTCTATTACTACCCACAGGTCTCCCAGGGAAGGGATGTCTAGAGGCATCAGAGAAGGGCATCTGAAGACATCTGGGAGTTGGTCTTTCAGTAGGAAGTCCTCTAGGAAATGTCATTTCAGAGCCTTTAACTTTTTTCTTTTCTTTTCTTTCTTTCTTCTTTTTTTTTTTAATCAGAGCACCACTCAGCTCTGGCTTGTGTTGGTTCTGGTGAGTGAACCTATGACTCCCAGCCTCTGGTATGAGAGTCTCTTTGCATAACCATTATACTATCTACCCCTCACTGCTCCCCTCCTTTTGTTGTAGTCTTTGGTTGCAAGTTTGCCAAATCACCACCCTCCCCCGCCCGGGCAGTTATTCTTGGAATCTGGGGTCACAGGTATCTAAATCTAACGTCTCTTGCACGGTGAAGACAAATGTGGGTTCTCTACCTTTCAGCAGAAGCTGTCTATCCCAATCACTAGGAGAAAGGCTCCCAGTGTAGACAATGGGCAGGCTCCTGGATGGTGGGAGGTTGACTGAGCTGTCAACTCCTGGGGCTATCCCGGGCTGCCCTGGAGTGCAGCCCACCAGAGCTCTGCAGGCAACAAACCTGGCCAGGCTCTGGAGTCAGACCCACAGGAGAGCCTCACCCCTCCCCAGCAGCACGGCAGAGGCAACACTTCTTTTTTAAGTCAAATGTTGCCTGGAAGTCATTGCTTCAGCAATTACCTCTGAAACCCATTGTTTCCTCAGTCCCATTAACATGTCAGATCCTGGCAGCCGCTGACGGGGCAAACACCCCTCGGAGGGCTGCAATTCAATTTAAGGCTCACCTCCCCTGCACAGACAGCCTCGGAGCAGACCCATCTCCAGATTTCACCAAATCGAGGATAGAGTCTCAGGGCGCAGTTTGATCATGCTGCTTCCTAAATTAAAAACAAAATTGTAAGTGTTAAACATCTTTAACAAGTCATTAAGCCCCAGCCATAATCCAGAAAAAGTCCCTTAATGAGTAATGACATATGTTGTGAGCGCAGTTATCTCCTAATGTTGGATGCTGAGATGGTGTGATGAAATGGCACAGTGCTCAAAAGGGATGGAGCACCACTAATGGCAGGATAATTCGAGGCTGTTGGGCTGAGGACCCTGGAGGGCCCTGGAGGCAGCCCTAGGCAGGCAGCCAGACAAGTCTCACCTTGGATGGGGCCTGTCCTGACTCTCCCGGTCTTCAGTCTCTCTGTCTGGCTCTGGAATTCCTTCTCTGCACCATGGCTGCTCTGCCCTTGCTGTAGGCTTAGCTGTCCTGTCTGAGGCCCAGTCCTTCCATCTGGGTCAATATATTGCCCTCAACCTCCTGCCTGTATGCCTGGTCCTCTATGTACTTTGTTCCCCAAGCTGCTTCTTCAGAGTTCTGCCCATGGGACCCCTGTCCAATGCTTGATTTATCCACACTCAGTTCCATACACCTGAAGAAACCATCTAGCTGGCCCTCATCCACAAGCTCCAGTTCTCAGGAGAGAATGTGATTGGCTGAGCTGGGGTCAGGTTGACCATGCCAGGTTCATAAGATGTGCCCTTGGGTCTATACTCCCAGAAGGTTAAAGAATAGGAAAGCTATCAAGGGAGGGGATGGGATACTGAGCTCTGGTGGTAGGAATTGTGTGGAGTTGTACCCCACTGATCCTATGGTTTTGTCAATGTTTCCTTTTTATAAAAAATTAAAAAAAAAAGATGTGCCCCCACCCCTCACCATACACACACTGAATGATACACAATTCACAGAGGAAAGGGCTTAGTGTTTTCCTTTTGTACTTCGGCTATTTCAGTTTACTCACCCACCAAGACAATGTCCTTCTTGCAGGTCTGGCACTTGTGCTCACCCTCCAAGCATGCTTAGGGCTTGCCTCTGAGCCAAGGACTCTTGAGTTAGATAATCCAGAAGCAGGCCTGCACACTTCAGAAAAAGGAGAGGAGCCAAGTAAGGGTGTGACTTTGGACAAAATCCACAGTTTGGTCAAACTTCCTCTAGAGGAATGGAAGTTACCTCAGAACCAATCTGAACCAACCTGAAGGTGTCAGGTTAGAAGTAGTACATCCTACCCTGCCAGTTTCCTCATTCATTCATTCATTCATTCATTCATTCATTCATTCATTCATTCATTATCCATCCATTTATTCATTCACCTGCTCACACATGTATTTGACATGTACTAGCATACTCATTTGCTGAGTGTTTACTATCTGCTGAACACTATGCCAAGAACCTTACATTCTCAATTATATTAAAAACACAAGCACTCAGGTAATGTTACTGCTGGCATTTCAGCAGATAAGGGAACTGAGGCCCAGAGAGATATAGGGAAAGGTTAGGGATAGGCAGTTGGGAAGTGTGGATCAACCAGACCATGTGGTCCTATCCAGCAGCGAAGCAACCAAAGAAGCTACAATTCCTTTCTTTACCTCAAAAAGAATTTTGGTCCACACTCCCAGGGGGGGGAAATATTAGAGGCTACTTAGGGAGAAAGTCCTGGAAGGACATTAGCAAGAAACCCAGCCTCCAGCACCCTGGACGCCACTTCAGTAGCCTGGAAGTGGGATCAGATGCCAAGATGTTTGCATCCTGCACAGGCCTCTCCCCTTTCTACCTGGCCAAGACCACAAAATACAGATGACTGCAGGTATGTGTACCTGGAAACAATGGCTAAAATGAACCCCCGTCAGGATCTGTTTCAACATCCTGGGCCCACTTTAAAACTAGGAGGATCAGGGAAAATTGAAGTGCTTCTCACTCTGAAGTGCTTCTCACTCCTCTCTTTTCTGTTCCTGCTTTGTTTCAATAAACACTCTTCCTGAAACTGACAGTCTTTTGTGATTCTTCTATGTGGATAATCATGGACCTTACTATTGGACCTTAAAGGGGATCTGTATACCTTTTGCCCTGCTCTCTCTTCTCTCTCTAGAACAATATGTCTAAGGTCATGTAAACAGAAAGTCTTAAAGTCAACTTCAGAGTAAATGACTGTGAGACAAGATATGGAGAACGCGCAGGCGTGCACACACACACAAAAAATATATATACATGCCCCCCCTCCAAAGCCCAGGTCTATACGTATATGCGTGACAGTCTAGCTAAAAGCTGACACCCACCTCCAAATAAATTCCAGATCATTTGAATTTTAACAACAAATAACATACTCTCAGTTGCGTAGAGTAGCATTGTTGGGAGGGAGACAAGAGATCTCCTGGCTTAACCCTCTCACTTGACAGGTAAGGGAAATGAGGTGGAGAGGACCGTGTCCTCCAAAGCCACCCTCTTGTGTTTGGCAACGCTGGTGACGGAGGCGTGCACAGAACCTACAGGAACCATGCTTTTCTGTTTCACAGCGATCTGCTGTTCATATGCGTTCAGGAAAAATTCTCACTGTGTGTGGTTTACTTAGGAACAACAGAGAAACATCATAGAACAGGATCAATTCCTGACCATGCATTCAAAATTAGACATTTACAGGGGCTCCCTGCAGATTTCTCACCACTGGTGCCAAAATGAAGAGGCATTGCCCATCAGTGCTGGGGAGGGGGATGGCTGGTGCAGTCAGGCAAAGGTGGGGGAGGGGGCGCAGAGGAGGGAGGGGCAGGCGCCTGTCATTGCTGTCAGTTCATGCTGCCTCCTGTTAGGCCTGTGTCTTCTCTACACCATTTCTGGATCCTGTCCTCCACCAGTCCTTAATTCTACTTTTGAGCCATAGTTTCTTTGCCTTTTCTCTCCTGGAGAAAATTTTGTTGTGTTCATAATTTAATTTTACTGATTTTTTTCTTCTTTATTGGAAGGATTGATGGTTTATAGTCAACAGTAAAATACAGAAGTTGGTACATGTGTAACATTTCTCAGTTTTCCACATAACACCCACCCCCCCACCACCACCTAGGTCCTCTGCCATCATGTTCAAGGACCTGAACACTCCCCCCCCCCCAGAGTCCCTTACTTCGGCATAATACACCAATTATTTTTCCTGATTAATTTATATATCAATGGTCTGCAATCCTACAGAATTTCAAGAGTAGAGATCCACACCTCTCTATGTGTGTAAGGCATCCATAATAAAAGTTCTGGGGCTATCTCAAAATGATCCACCCCCCCCCCCCAGTCCTCCCTTCTCCCATTCCCTTTACCTCAGGTAGTTGCCATAGTTTTCACCAAGTTTCAGACTTTGTTGTATTATTTTTTCCCTTGATCACTTGTTGTATTTATTAATCTTCCACAATAAGTAAAATAATTCAGTAATTCTCTTTCATTTACTTAAATATATATGTACATACACACACATATATATTATTGCCACCAGGATTATCACCAGGGCTTGTTTTTATTTGACAGGACAGAGAGAAATTGAGAGACGAGGGTAGATAGAGAGGAAGAGAGAGACACCTGCAGAGATGCTTCACTGCTCATGAACTGTCCTCCCTGCAGGTGGGGAGTGAGAGCTTGAACCCGGATCTTTATCCACAGTGATGTGTGTGCTTAACTGAGTGCTCCACCACCAGCCCTCACTTAGTACGATCATCTCAGATTCCACCCAATTCCCACTGAAGACATGATTCCATCTTTTCAATGGCATAATAGTATTCCACTCAGCATATATCACACAGCTTCTTTATCCAGTTACCACACCTTTTGAACCCAAAAACTTCTTGGCTGGACTGCCTTGGGAACCATGGCTGCCTAACTTTGACGCTCTTCCTAAGCTGGGCCTGTACTTGGTCCTCAGAGGTCATTATCTGGTTAAATATCTGGTGTCAGTGACTGGCAGGAGGAAGTGGGATGCCTGGGCTAAGGACTAGACAGGGTCAGGAGGGATGGTTGCCTGTTTTGCTCTGATACATATGGGCTATGTGTGTAAGAAATGATGAAATCACCTCTTTTCTCTCCTCTGGGATGGAACTTAAGGGAATCATGCAAAATGAGCTAAGCCAGAGGAGGACAAATACTAGGTGATCTCACTTACAGGTGGAACTGTGGAAACAAGGGAAAACAGGAGGTGAAACTTGGACTGGGCGTGGTGTTTTTCAGCAAAGCAAAAGACTCTGGAGGAGGACCAGAG
The DNA here is from genome assembly GCF_950295315.1 of Erinaceus europaeus. Taxonomy (NCBI): domain Eukaryota; kingdom Metazoa; phylum Chordata; class Mammalia; order Eulipotyphla; family Erinaceidae; genus Erinaceus; species Erinaceus europaeus. Next base: position 68,676,843 of record NC_080174.1, on the reverse strand, counting down.
GGAGACAGTAGAGAGGGTATTGGAGCCCCAGTAAACAATGTTGCCAAAGGACTCAAGTAGGTGGAGGGGGCGGAGAGCTGACACCTATCATGGGGAGATGAGAAATTGTACCCAAGTGCCAACAATTGTCCTGTAAACCATAATTTCCCCAGTAAAATGATTTGGATTTTTTTTTTAAAGTTGGCTATGTGATTTAAGGAGAATTCTCTCATCTTTTTGAGTATTAAGTGAGGTGGCTAGGACATTTTGATGTGCTCTGCATTCTCTGTCACGTATTTGAGAGAAGGAGACATTCTCAGACCTGTGTGAAAACTGACACTCAGACCACTGCTGCAGGAAGAAGCAGGCACGCAGACTGCTGCCGTTCTCAGCTCCTGGGCACCCAAAGCGACTGGGCTGGAATGGGTTTCCCTTAGCAGTGCAGGGCTGCTAGCAGGCTGGGCAAAGGACTTCAGAAACCATAGAGCACCCAGGTAGCCTCCATCATACATACAAAATCAGTTCCTCCACCCTGAGACCCCAAGTGGGACAAGAAAAACCCTCTTTGTTCTGGGTAGGCAGTAGAAAGCCTTGTTGCCATAGCAGCAATAGCCATTTCCTTCAGCTCTGATGGGCAGCAGCTCAGCTGGGCCTGGACTCAGGCCCTTAAAAATCTGGGAGCAGAGGTCAGCCTTGCATGTGGGGGCATCTGGGTCACTGAGACCCCAGTAGTGCACCAAGAACAAGAAACTGGCAGCCACCGGAGCTGCCTTCCTGTTATTATCCAAAGCTGAGGTAGGAGGGGCAGCTGGGTTTAGCTTGGGCTGGGACTTGGGGGCTCAGCTGCTGTGAGAGAGCTGCCTGGATGTTTAAACTGCTCAGGAGTCTGGCTTTGCAGGATCTACACAATCCTGGAAGAAGTGATGGGGAGGGATCAGGGATGTGGGAAAGGAAAGGGGAGGTCCTTGCCTTGAACCTATCAGACCTTGACATATTAATGATACTAAATATCTGAAAAGAAGGAGCCCAGTAATTCCTTCCTGCAGGCTTTTCTTGCTCTTTTATCTGCTTAGCCTGGTGGGAACTGTTCATGGAAGGGGAAGATTGGAAGGACTAAGGATGGATTCTGGGGCTTCCAGAAACTGAAATGGACTAAATACATGGGGAAAGACTCAGCAACTGGCTTTCCTCCAGCAAGAAACAGATGTGTTCTGAAGTCATAGATAGTTTCGTTTGAATGTCTACAAGAGGTTCGCCTCTCTGAAACTCAGCTTTTTCATCTGGATAATGTGACTTTGCTATCATCTATCTCAGAGCATCTTTTGGGAGAGCATTGCTTAGGTGAACACATGCAAAGTTCTAGGGGTTCTGTTTGTCCACAGGAAGTACTCAACACACAGTAGTTGCTAACAATTACAGTATGAGGTTGTGCCGGATAAAAATAGTACTTGCTGTCTAGGTAATTCCCAGGGAAGTCACTCAACTTGTCTATACTTTATTCCTCTACTGTGAAACAGGATCATGAAAGTGTTGTGTGGGTTACATGAATGAATAGGATAGCATGCAGAAGAACGCCGATCCAGAGACAGTGCAAGATGAATGTTTGCTAAGTGAATAAATATGGCCAACTGGGAGGGTGTAATTATTATTCTCATTTATGCTAAAGGAAGTTAAGGATTTTCCCAGGTCATACATCCAGGGCTGGAGCCCCAGCAGTATAACTCAGTCCAGAGAGAAATTCTGCCATGTCTTTAGACAGTTGTCCACTTTCTGTAGACTCCTGTATCCTAGAACATCCTTCTAGACAAAAAGATCACATGTCCGTCTAGTTAGCTGGTCAACTAGGTAGCCAGCCACTGCCCATCCATCAGTCCTTTAAAAAAATCATCGCTGGGGCTTCACTGATCTAGTCTGACTTTTTCAGATGGAAAGTGAGAGAGGGAGGCAAACATAGCACAATAGAGGAAAAGACAGCACAGCACTGAATTTTTCTGCAGTGTGGTGGGGGCCAGGCTCCAACCTGGGTGTTCTAAGTAAGCTATATTGCTAACTCCACCCATCAGTTCTTCCTTGTATTTATCCACTTTCTTTCCTTCCTTCTTTCCTACTTTCTTTTTTTATATATTGTATTTATTTTCTCCTTTGTTGTTTTTTTATTGTTGCTGTAGTTATTATTGTTGTTGTTATTGATGTCATCATTTTTAGATAGGACAGAGAGAAATGGAGAGAGGAGGGGAAGATAGAGAGGGGAGAGAAAGATAGACACCTGCTTCACTACCTGTGAAACTACTCTCCTGCAGGTGGGGAGCCAGGGGCTAGAACTGGGATCCTTACCCTGTCCTTGTGCTTTGTGCCACGTGTGCTTAACCCATTGTGCTACCGCTCAACTCTCTCTTTCCTACTTTCTTTCTTTCCCACACTCCCTCATGAAACCAATGTCTGTTAAACACTCCACTTTCACTAAAATGATTTAGAAGCGCAAAGACAATTTTTATTTCAAAAATATTCATTTTAGACCATAGCAATGCTCAGCATTGGAACATGCTAGTGCCAGGGACTGAACCCAGAACCTGTGAGGACATAAGCATGTGGGTTTGGTGCACTACTAGTATGCAGCCCTAGAAATAATGACTAATTTATTTCTTTACTGGGTAGAGACAGAAATCAAGAGAAAAGGGGAAGATAGAGAGGAAGAGAGACAGAAAGACATCTGCAGCACTGCTTCACCACTGGTAAAGCTTTCTCCCTGCAGGTAGGGACCAGCAGCTTGAGCCTGGGTACTTGTACCTTGTAACATGTATGCTTAACCAGGTGGTTAAAAAATAATTTTTTATATTAATTTTAATTATTTTATAAAAATAATTTTAAAAATCCTTATCTATGGGGAAATAACTGACATGAAGTAAAGTTTAGCCTTTCAGGATATAGTTTGATGGGTTGTAACATCCAATGTAGTTGTGTACCTGCTGCCACAATTAAAATACAGAACATTTCTATCACCTTACTCACCCTTGCCAAATCTGTTGAGTTCCTTTATAACCTACCACTTCTTTTATACTCAGACCCTTAGAAGCTACTGAGCTGATTCTATGTGAGTGGAATCAAAGAGTATGTAGTAGTCTTTTGAATCCAACATCTTTCATTCAGGTTAGTGGACCTGACATTGTTCCTTGTGGTTAAATATGTCGACAGAGTATTTTTACTGATGAGTAGTATTCTATTATATGGACATACCACAGTTTATATACCCACTCATGGAAGTATATTTCACATGGTTTTTCATTATCTAGTAATTATTAATAAAGATGCTATAAACATTTGCATGCAAGTTTTTGTGTAAGCGTAAGCTTTTATTTTCTCCAGAATACATATGTAGTAGTGTGTCATTTTCTCGGGGGCTGGCTTCATGGGCGGGTAACAGACGACCAGCTGAGCTGAGAATGCAGTTTAATCTTTATTCACAAGCAAGCAAACAGTCCAACACCTAATCACCATACCATGTGCTCCTCCATCTTTCTCCTCCGGCAGAGTGGAACTCAGGAAGTACGTAGGGTAGGGGGCGGGGATAAGGGAGAAGCACGAAACTAGCAAGGGCTAAACCAAATCTCCCAGAGGTGGGGGGAGTGAGACCAAACCAGTGTAACAGAAAAGACCATGTAAATAGACCACAATGTCAAGCAGTGTAACAGAAGCAGAACTAGATCCCAGAAGCAGAACTAGAAGCATACCAACAGTAGTGAGAGTGATGATTCATAGGGCAAGTATGTTTAGTGTTATAGGAAAGTGTCAAACTGTTTTCCAAAGTCATTATGTCAGGTTTCATTCTTATCAACAGTATGCCTAGTTGCTCTGCATCCTTGTCATCTCTTAGTAGTGTCTGTTTTTCTTTTACATTTTTATTATCTTTATTTGGATAGAGATAACCAGAAATGGAGAGGGAAGGGAGAGACAGAGAAGGAAAGAGACAGAGACATCTGCAGCACTGCTTTGCCACTCGCAAAACTTTCCCCCTGCAGGTGGGGACCAGGGGGCTCTAACCCAGGTCCTTGCGAATTGTAACATGTCCACTAAAGCAGGTACACCACCACCTGGCCCCAGGCATGTCTGTGTTAGAATAACTTTCAGCCATTCAAATAGTGGTATGATACCTAATTGTGCTTGCAAGTTATACTTCTCTGATAATGTTGAACATTTATTTTTTCAAGTCTTGTGGTTTCTCTTCTATTTATTTTTTAAATAGTTTTTTAAAAAGTACTTTATTTATTAATTTATTGGATAGAGACAGAGGGAAAGGGGAGACAGAGGAGAGAGTAAAGATGACACCTGGAGCATCCACTACTTGATGGATGATCTACCACCACTGGTGATCCACTACTTGAGAAGCTTCTTTCTGCAGGTGGGGATCAGGGGCTTGAACCTGGGTCCTTGAGCATTGTAACATGTTTGCTTTACCAGGTGCATCACTACCTAGCCCCACATATCTTCTTTGGTGGTGTGTCTGTTCAAAAGTTCATACATTTTTAAATTGGATGCTTTGACTTCTTATTACTGGATTTAAATATCATATATATATATATATTCTTTCTTTTTGTCATTAGGGTTATCAGTGAGTCTTATGCCTGTACAATTCCACCATTCTTGGTGGTCATGTTCTATTTTTCTCTCTTTTTGATAGAGGATGAGAGAGAGAGAAAAGAGAAGAGTAGAGAAGAGAAGAGACGAGAAAAGGGAAATAGTGAGAAGGAGAGACCATTGCAACACCACTCTACAGCTTGTGAAAGCTTCTCTGTAGGTGAGGGCTGGGGATTTGAACCTTGATCTTTGAATATGGTTATGAGCATGCTCTACTAGATGAGGCAACATTTGGCCCCTCTTTATATGCTCTTTTTAAAAAAATTTTTAAAAAATTAAAAAAAAATTTAATTTATTATTAGTGATTTAATAATGATTAACAAGATGGTAAATTAACAGGTTTATAATTCTATACAATTCCCGCCACCAGAGTTCCATGTCCCACCCCATCCAGTAGGAACTTCCTTACTCTTTATCCCTCTGAAAGTATGGACCAAAATTCTTTATGGGGTACAGAAGATGGAAGGTCTGGTTTCTGTAATTACTTTTCTGATGGGTGTGAGTGTTGGCAGGTCCATTCATACCTTACCCCCCAGCTTGATTTTATCTTTCCCTAGTGTGGTAGGGCTCTGGAGAGGAGAAGTCCTGGGACACACTGGTGAGGTCATCTGCCTATGGAAGTCAGGATGGCATCATAGTAGCATCTGCAACTTGGTGACTGAAAGGTGGTAAGATATAAAGCAGGACAAGTTGTTTAATAAACAGGAACCCATCAGATATATCATTGGTAAATATTTTTCTTCCAGTCAGTTACTTGAATTTACATTTCTAACACTGCCTTTCAAAAGTATGACTCATAAAAGAAAAATTATATTTTATTTACTATTTATTTCAGCTTTACTTTAAAAAAAATCATCCCTTTGTAGAGATCTTCTTTAACTTTCTGGAGGATACACAAATCTGCTAGACACCCTCTAACTCATAATTACTATTTTACCCTTTTCAGTGCATAAAACTGAGCAGTGCCTAAAACTTTTCAATATCTGTTTGCTTTCCTCTCACTCCTTACTAAAGGACAGGGTACTAGCTATGTTGTGTACTCCAGAACTTCTCTTTAAATATATGTTGACTGACTTCTCAAAGCTTGAGTCTGAATCAGATCCTCTTTAAGTTATCACTTAACAAACTGGGCATGTTTCTTTTTAAAAAATTGAATAGGGACAGCCAGAAATTGAGAGGGGAGGGGGACACAGAGAGGGAGAGACAGAGAGGTATCTGCAGCATAGCTTCACAACTTGCAAAGCTTTCCCCCTGCAGGTGGTGATAGGAGGCTCCACCCTGGGTCATCGTGTCTTATAATACATGCACATAGCCAGGTGTACCACCACCTGCCCCCTGGGCATGTTTCTTAAGAAAACTGTTTTTGAGATAGGGGAAACAGCATAATGGTTATGCAAAAAGAATTTCATGTCTGAGACTCTGAAGTCCCAGGTTCAATCTCCTGCACTACCAAAAGTCAGAACTGAGCAGTGCTCTGGTTAAAAAGAGAAAGAAAGAGAAAAGGAAAAAAAAATTTTTTTTCAGAACTATTAAGACTATTTTCTGAACATTCATGTATTCTCCACCCTGACTTTTGCTTCAATCACTTGTCTCTAGCAAATGCAACCTGTGTTCTCCTTAAAACAAGTCCATCTTCAGTCCTTGTTTCACTGGAAATAGGGCAATTGTTTTTGCTGCCAACTGACAACTTCTTTCAAAAACTCGCTTTCCCTTTGATTTCTAAAACATTGCCTGTGTCAGGTTCTCTTCATATTTTTCTGAGTATTCTTCCCCCTGTCATTGATAGACTATTGACTTTTCTATGTATATTTTATTCTTAAATATTAAGCGATCTTAAGTTATGGCATTGACTCACCTGGTGATCTAAACTCTTGATTTAAATACCTCCTTACATGCCATGCAATTCAGTAACTATTTACAGGTTCCCAGTAGGTATTAGGCATTTGGAAAGCACAGATGAGAAAGAACAGCATATCCCTGCCCTTTTGGCATTCATAGATCAAAATGGAAGCTTCATCCAGTTGTTTAAGTTGCTTTCATATTTTGGCTATTGTGAATAATGTAGCTGTGAACACAGGGGTGCTTGTGTCCTCTTGACTTAGTGTTTTAATGTCCTTTGGACAAATGCCTCAGAGAAGTTTTGCTGGATCATGAGATATTTCCGTTGTTACTTGTTTAAGGACTCTCCATCCTATTTTCCCAAAGGGGATATACCAGTTTGTATTTCCACCAAGAGGGTAACGGAGTTCTTCCCCCCCCCCCACATCCTTGCCAATGCTTGTCATTTTTCCATTTTGTTGATGAAGGCCTTTCTCAGATGTGTGAAGTGGAATCTCAACGTGATTTTAATGTCCATTTTTCCAATCCTCTCCCTTGATAAATTTCCTACTCTTCATCCTTCTGGGAGTATGGACCCAGGATCATTATGGAGTGCAGAAGGTGGAAGGTCTGGCTTCTGTAATTGCTTCCCACTGAACACGGACCTTGGCAGGTCGATCCATACTCCCAGCCTGTCTCTCTCTTTCTACTGGGGCAGGGTTCTGGGGAAGTGGGGCTCCAGGACACACTGCTGGAGTCCTCTGCCCAAGGAAGTCAGTTTAAAAAGAGTTAAGATATAAAGCAGAACAAATTGTTGACTAATCATGAACCTAAAGGCATGAATATTGCAGATGAAGATTTGGGGTCTCTGTTTTGGAAAAAGCTAATATGTCTATTTTAGGTGTATTCAAGGGGCCCATCACTTTACTAGTTTTTGCCTGAGCCTGACAGCTAATTATGCAGATGGAACCAAGATATTGTATAGAGAGATGGTGTCATAGTTGGAAAAAGGACTAAAAAGCTGGATCAGGAAAGAGAGTAGCTCCCAAATATGGGAAAAGTATATAAATATTGTTAACTGTAAACCCCATAAGTTTGATGTGGGGCCCATATTAAGTACAGGAGCCTATGTAACTTCTGCATCCCTGTAGGTCTGGATTTGTCAGGCATTAAGACAGCCCCCCTGCTCCATTGCTGATAGTATGGCCTATTTACATAATCATTGTTTTACCTGAAATATCCCCACCCATCCCATTGATCTATCTTCTTTCTACCTCCAGGCCCACCCTGCCTGCAGGGTAACATTAATCCCACCAGTTAAAATCATTGCAACAGTTGTTAAGGAAATTTCCAGTATGCTTTTTGCCTTTCTCCACCCCCTTTCCTAGCCACTTCTGTTTCCGACTTGCTACTTCGGTTTTATCCTATAAAGCCACTTCTGTTTCTGGTTTCTCTCTCTTCCTCTCTTCTATGTCCTGACCTAGAGGAGGGCAGGCATTCAGGGGGAGGCAGATGCTGGCCATTGCGGTTTTGGCTCCACGTGATTTCAACCTAGTGCCTACACGCCGACTCTGGGGTGCCCGCATGAAGATTTGTATTGCTACCTCCATGAGCTTGGTTCCTGGATTGTCTCTCTCTTCAGCCTGTGAAACTAGCCCAGCATGGACTTGCATTCTGTGGTCATGAATAGGAAGATTCCAGGCTGCACTAATTTCAGAACCCATCTTCCTCAGGTGGTAGGTAGAGTATGTTATACAACCTCCCTTCAGAGAGTGGAACAGTTCATACCTTGTGGATTCACACTCAGGGCAAGGTACTGTAGGGACTCACTAAAGGGTCCATTATGTTGTTCCTGATGGAGATGACCAGTGACAGTGGAAAGAAGGATCTGTTAGATGTCTAGGCCCATCATGTCTTTGTGGGAATCCCAGGACTCCCTGACTAGGGCCCCAGGTGATGGGGTGGCCTGGTAGTGACTAATGAGTCATCATTAAAGTATGCCAGTCTGTTGCCCTTATTCAACTTTTGTAGTCCTTACTTTGTCTGACAAGGTTAGCTTTGGAATGATTGAGGGCCATGTAGTAGGAAGTAGGTGAGGGGGGTATCTAGGTCAAAGTAGAAAGTATTTCATTAGGTACTTTATGCTGTTATTTTGGGTCTTTCTGCTTGCTTGCTACACTTATTGACTCACTGCAAACTATTGTGCAACTTTGCTTTAAGGTATATGTTTTCTCCTAACTTATGGATACATGTGTACATATTCCCTATCTCATGAACCCTTATCTATATCTAGGTTTTGAGGTTTGTTAAGAGGTATACCACCCAAAATGGTATTAAGGAGTCCTATGAGCTAGGAAAGGTCTCACCAGAGTAATGAAGCTGAAGAGTTGACATTCCATACCTGACATCTCTGGAAACAGTCTGAAGTGAAACATGGCAAAGTGGAACTGGTTGCATTTATTGGGTTGGGATCAGCAGATGCAGAACCAGTTGGTATGAATTGAGAGACATGTGCAGGAAAGTGAGCCCTACCCTAAAGGTTCCAGGACTTGGAGAAATATGGGCTTTATAGAGAAAGGGGAAGGTTCCTGCTGTCCTAGGGTTTAAGAAGACAATAGATCAAAAGCTGAATAAAGGCAAGAGACTGGCATACTTTAACTATGACTCTTTAGTAACTATCAGGCCACCCCATCACCTGGGGCCCTAGTCGGGGAGTCCTGAGATTCCCAAACAGGCATGATGGGCCTAGACCTCGAATAAATCCCTCTCTCCATTGTTACCAGTCACTTCTATCAGGAACAACACAATAGACCCCTTTGTGGGCCCCCATAAGACCTTACCCTCAACTTGAATCAACAATGGTAGAGAATGTTCCATCTTCTGAAGGAAGGTTGGACAATATACTCTATGCTACACCTGAGGAAAATGGGTCCTGATATTGGGGCAGCTTAGAACATTCCTACTTATGACCACAGACTGTGAAATCAGATCTATATGGATGCAGAGGTCACATAGGCTCCTAAGCTGAATATGGGCCCCAGGTCAGATCAAATCAATGGAGTTTACAGTCAACAATATGTATACACCTTTCCCATATTTGGGAGCTACTCTCTTCCCTGATACAGCTTTCTGGTCCTTTTTCCAGCCATGACATTATATCCCAAGACAATAACTTGGATCCATCTGCATATCAGATTTAAGGTTCAGGCAAAAACAAAAAACCAAAAAACACTAGTATAGCCACAGGCCCTTTGGAATATAATTAAAACATGCCTACTAGCTATCTACAAAATGAAGGGCCCCTCAACTCTTCATCTGCACTATTCCAGCATTTAGGTCCACAACTAGTCAACAATTTGTTTGGCTTTGTATGTTAACTCTCTTTTCAATCACCAGGTTCCAGATGCTAGCATGATGCTGACCAGACTTCCCTGGACAGACGATGTGTCCTGGAGCTCTGCTTTCCCAGAGCCTTTCTCTACTAGGGAAAGAGAAAGATAGGCTGGGAGTATGGATCGACCTGTCAATGTCAGTAGGGAAGCAATTACAGAAGCCAGACCTTCCACCTTCTGCATCCCACAATGACCTTGGGTCCATACTCCTAGAGGGTTAAAGAATAAGAAAACTATCAGGGGAGGGGATGGGATATAGAGTTCTGGTGGTGGGTATTGTTTGAAGTTGTACCCCTCTTATCCTATGGTTTAGTCAATGTTTCCTTTTTATAAATAAAAAATTGAATAAAAAATAAGGCAATAGATATTCATAGCTATCACCAAAATATTTGGCAATTGGGTTAATTTTGAAAATCCATTGTTAGGATTTGCTGTATCATACAAGACTTCACCATAATTTATGTCCTATTATGCTATTTACATATAACTGTATCTTATAAAGTAACACTACAAGTTGCTTCTGTTTTTCCTGGTCTAAGCTTTTAGGAGATATAATATTTCAATGAACAAGTTATTATTAGAAATGTATTAACAATTTGAGCCCACTGTTAACATTCAATCTGATTACCAATTTGAAATCTTAAGTGCTTAGATTGAAGAAGAAAATATACTCAGAGCTATGGTCTCTGAATTCAAGAGTTTGAGACATTGGATTCATTTTTCTCCTTTCATATTAACTAAATAGTGATTTGGGAGACTACAATAGAAGTGTTTATTAACACCACTCCCAGCACCAAAGTTCTGTGTCCCTCTCCCTGCCCCAGTGAAGCTAAACACCTACCTTTACCCTCCACCCAGAGATTTTTACTTTGGTGCCATATTCCAAACTCATTCAGATCTTACTTTGAGATTCCCTTTCTGTTCTTTCTCAGCTTCTATTTATGAGTGGGATCATCCCATACTTGTCTTTGTCTTTCTGACTTATATCACTTAACATAATTCCTTCTAGCTCTATCCAAGATGGGTCTTAGATGGGTTCATTATTCTTAATAGCTGTGTAGTATTCCATAATGTAAATATACCACAGCTTTCCCAGCCATTCATCTGTTACTGGGTACCTGGTTTGCTTCCAGGTTTTAGCTGTTATTATTTTATTATTATTATTATTTATTATATTATTATTTTAGCTATTATTCCAGGAATTGTGCTGCTATGAACATAGCTGTACACATATCTTTTTTGGTTGACTGTTATGGAATACTTAGGATATATCCTTAGGAGACAAATTACTGGGTCACATGGGAGGTCTATTTCTAGCCTCGTGAGGGTTCTTCAGACTGCTCTCCACAGAGGTTGGACCAATTTACATTCCCACCAACAATGGAGGAGGGTTCCTTTGTCTCCACAGCCTCTCCAGCATTTGTTGCTATTGTTATTTTGATGTATGATATTCTCACAGGGGTGAGGTGGTATCTCAGTGTTGTCTTTATTTGCATTCTCTGACAATCACTGACATGGAGAAAATTTTCAAATATTTCTTAGCCTTTTGGATCTTTTCTGTAGTGAATATTCTGTTCATATCCTCTGCCCATTTTTGGATGGGGTCATTTGCTTTTTTTGTTGCTAAGTTTGATGAGTTCTTTATATATTTTGGTTATTAGCCTCTTGTCTGATGTGAGGTATGTGAAGATCTTCTCCCATTCTGTGAGGGGTCTCTTTGTGTGATGGTTTCTTTTGCAGTGCAGAAGCTCTTCAATTTGATGTAGTCCCATTGATTTGTTTTTGTTTTAGTCTTTATTCCAGTTGGGTTTGTATCATCAAAGATGTCCTTGAGGTTTATGTGAGAAAGTGTTCCACCAATGTTTTCCTCTAAGTATTTGATAGTTTTTGGTCTAACATCCAGGTCCTTGATCCATTTGGAGTTGACTTTTGTTTCTGGTGAGATAAAGAGGTTCAGTTTCATTCTTCTGCATGTTTCAGCCCAGTTTACCCAGCACCATTTATTGAAGAGAGCCTCCTTCCTCCATTTAATAATTTGGACCCCTTTATCAAAAATTGGATGTCCATAAGTGTGGGGGTAAAGCGTTGGACTTTCAATTCTGTTCCACTGGTGTGCACCTATTTTTGTTCCAGTACCAGACTTCTTTGATTATGATGGCCTTACAGTATAGTTTGAGATCTGAGAGTGTGATTCCTCCAGTTCTGCTTGGAAAGATAGGATAGGTTCCTATTTGGTTAATCTATGATAGCTGGATTTCCAGGGACAATTTCTAAGTCATATGGAGAAATTAAGCTAGAAGAAAAGTGGCAGAGTCAGTGACTTGAACTCTCAGTGACATCAGAGAAGGGCACTAGTGGAAAATCATTAGAAGATAGTCAGTACATGTTGATTGGAGAGTGGATCCTTTTAGCAAGCGACTTCAGAGGTGTTATACTACTTGTAGGTAGCATGGTCTAATGGGTAAGGAGTCTTGAAAAGAAGAAACTGGAGATGAGGAGGAAAAGAAAAGAAAATCCAGGTCAGAAGGGATTCTCCATAATGCTCATAATGCTCAAGAAATTAAGAATGATCTAGGATAGGGAGTCAGGCGGCAGCACAGCGGGTTAAGCGCACATGGCGCAAAGCGCAAGGACTGGCATGAGGATCCCGGTTCGAGACCCAGGCTCCCCACCTGCAGGGGAGTCACTTCACAGGCAGTGAAGCAGGTCTGCAGGTGTCTATCTTTCTCTCTCCCTCTCTATCTCCCCTCCTCTCTCCATTTCTCTCTGTGCTATCCAACAACAACGACATCAATAACAACAATAACTACAACAATAAAACAACAAGGGCAACAAAAGGGAATAAAAAAAAAAAGAACCTAAAAAAAAAAAAAAAGAATGAACTAGGATAGAAAAACCTTGGGGTCCAGGAGCTGAGTCTTTCCTGATTGAAGAAGAGTGGTCAGTATAGAATTAGGGCAAGAGAGAGGGCAATAAAGTCAGAAGGCGAGAATCTCAGAGGTGTGAAAGATTTATAAGAAGTTGAAGGAGAAATAAGGAAGCCCAGATGCCCAGTACAGGCTGCTCCTTTTGATTTGAACTCATAGAACAGCTCTCCAGACCTTGTTGTCTCATGATGTCTAAGCATTTCCAACTTAGCATATCCAGGACTGGGTTCACTATCCATCTCTGCAAACCCACCTTTTAGCTAAACCAGGAGTGTGGAGATCATTCTAGAATCCCCCCCTCCCATCAGTGCATCCTAATTTTACATCACAAATATGTTTCAGCCCATCTCCTCTTCTCCTTCACACCCTCTGCTGTTCCCCCCAGTCATGCTCCCTGCCTCCAGTCTCTCCCCATGAAATCCATTATCTGACACCTCAGGGAACCACTTCAATGTTGACTGAATCTGAAATCACACTGCACAAACTGATCATGAAATACCTGCTTTGTCTCTGAGATTCATGAATATGAAAATGGGTTCCAGAACTAGGAGGGTGGGGGAACAGGTATAGAAGGTGAAGGTTTGGCTGCCCTGAGAAGTGGGGGTTCCTCCAGGGAAGTCCAGGCTTGCCCAGTCTTGGGGCAAAGTGACAGGTGGAGTCCTTTCTTGTACTGGATGTATCATCTGGGAGCTGTAGGGACCCCAAATCTCCTTACTAGCTGCCCTGGAGGTCCCACAGATGTCTGAGCATGGGACAGTGAGCTGATGTCTGGCAGAGAGGCCTGGGGGAGGGGAGGCCAGATGGCAAGATGGGGGTGGGGGGTGGTGAGAACAGTGGGGAGGGGTTGGTAGCAGCTGGGAAGGATCAATGCCTTTTTCCCTTTCTGTGTTTGCCTGTGTTGCTTTCCCTGCTCAGATGAAAGAAATTCAAATAGTTATTGATTCTCGCTGAGGGGAGAGTGTGGGGAGTCTGGTTTGACTCTGGCCCAGCTGCCCCCACTCCTGCTCCAGCCTCAGCCTTCAGCCTTGCCACTCAGGAGCCCTGCCCCCAGCCTGTTCCAGCCCCTTCTCCAGCACCCATTCCAATCTTTGGCTAGGAGATGGTGGGTGTGGGATGGAGGAGGCAGCAATGTGTTCGGTTCAAAATGCCTCTTGAGACACCCTTTTGTTTAGAGCATCCCTAAGAGGCAGTTCCAGCTAAGGAGATCAGAGTGGAGGTTGCTGGAGTAGAAATCCAGACCTGGGCTTGGCCCTCAGTCATGGAGACACCTAGAATAGGGATTAGCAAACAGTGGGGTTCGAGACTGATTCAGGCTGACCTAGCCCAGGTGCTAAGAACAGCTTTGACCTTTTTAAAGAGTTGTGAAGAAGAGCAGAGGAGAGTGTGCAACAGAGACTGTCTGTGTCTACAAAGTCCCCGTGTAGTTACTATCTGACACAAGTTTTACTTTGCAGCAACATTTTGCTTAGCCCTGATTTACTTTTTTCCCTGCTAGTGGCTTTGGAGGGAGAGTCCCAGCCAGGCCTAAGTATTAAAAGCCACAAACCTTGTGTTGCTGTTCCTCAGCCCCATCTGTAACTCTGAACCCCTGAGGAACAGGAAGGGGATGGGGGTCAGTCCCTTCACTGACAGCCCACAGTAGCTTTGCAAAGACTGTCCAGCTCTAGGTGCCCCAGCTCCTGATCTCCCAGGCAGGGCCACTCAGGGATGTCTTGACTGCAGAAGCCAGTGAGTAACCAGCTTCTTCCCATGAGCTGCTCTGGGGAGCAGTGATCTGGGGCACCTGGGCTTAAGGTGCTGCATATTCCTCAGTGGATACATACAGCTCTAGGCAAAATGCCAGGTTGCATACCTCAGGCCCAAGATTTGATGCCAGAACTACCATATGCCAGATATGAGTGACACTCTGGTATTTGTCTGTCTCTTATAAAAAAAAATTTTTTTTTTAATGTGGATAAGCATAGCTACCTTAAGGGTCATTTTGAGTGCCTGGTGTAAAAGATTTCTCGTTCTACAGCATCATTTAGTAGAGGCACGCACCAAAAATAAGTATAGCCTAACATCTGAATTTCTGGCCTGCTTACCCTTAGCTGCAAAGGTCACACAACTCAGTGTTGACCTGGAGCCCCAAGTGCCAAGCCAGCTAGCTTGTTCTTCTTCCTGCTTTTGGATGAACAGGAATAGCCTTGGCAGGGCCAGCACAGCTGGCTAAAGTTTGTAGAGTGGACTTCAAACTGATAAATTTGGTTAGTGCAAAGAAAGCTTTCATCAGGACAACTATACTTGAGGTCAGGTGTCTGGCATGGCCTCCTTCTCAGGGCCAGGGCCAGGGACTCTGAGGGAAAAAGCCAGTGCCTGGTCCAGGCGCTGAGCTCCTGTGGACCCCACCCCTCAGGATGTGCAGGAATCAGCAGGATGGTGCATCGATTGCTGTGGGCCGCTGGGCCACGTGGGCTGCGGATCGATTGGATTCAGGCCTGTCTCTCCCCACCCCTTTTTCAACCCTCCCCCAATGGGGCAACTTGAATCCCTCTGGCCTTCTGCCTCTGACAGCACCGTGGAGGGAGGGGGTGGGGGAGACCAAGAAATCTCCTTGATCCCTTCACAAAGAGATCTGGCAGCTGCATGTAATTCGGGACTCTGATAATCCCTAATCCCTAATCCAGCTCCATTTGCACATAAAAGCAGTGCCTGGCTTCTGACCCTAGGGGTCCTGGGAGCCCCTTTGGGGGGTTTGCCCCCCTTTATTTACTCTGTGAGTTTTCATTGGCTCCCAAACCCTCTCTGGCCTCTGAAAGGAAGATTTCCCTGAGAACTCCATTTTTTCTAGAGGGAAGAACATTCCTACAACTGGGGTTTCTCAGAATCCAGGGCTCCAATTTGGAGCCCCAGAGAGCTGGGAAGGTCTTACCCCTGGGGGATGCTGGTGCACCTGGCTATGGAACCTCAGTCTACGGACTGTATGCCAGGAGAAGCCTGTGGGCACACAAAGATAGGGCATGTCAGGACACAGAACATTCTGCAGCTGGAGAGAAATAGATCTTCAGTGATCTTATTTAGCACAGAGATAGGATGGCTCCCTTCCTGATATTTATTGAGAATAAATAAGTACAAGGTATTGGGATAAGTGTTTTGAACATTATGCCATTTAATTCCACAACAAGCTTTTAAATGAAAGTAGCTAAAATTACTCCACTTTACCAGTAAGAAAGCTGAAATGGGTTACTTGGTGTCTTCATATTTGGAAGTATTAATGTTACTTTGTCCCAGGTCACAAGCAGAGGACGCCTGTGCTGAGGGATGTCTCATTCCTGCCATGCTGCCCTGTCCCTTAGACTGGACAAGATCCCAGGTGCAGCTGAGCTGTCTTTCAGGGCCTTCAAGTATAATGGCTAAACATTTGGGCCTGGTATCAGATTGTCTTCAAATTCCAGCTCCACCACAAAGCATGGGTGATGTGTGTGTGTGTGTGTGTGCGTGTGCGTGTGCGTGTGCGTATGCGTGTGTATGTGTGTGTGTGTGTTGGCATCACATCCAGACCTGAACAAGAATGGCCTCCTCTCTGAGTTGCCTTGAAGAGAGCTGCTCCTATGATTTCCTTCAGGATGAGTGAGGAGTTCATGGGTGTGTGCCTACCTCCAGCCCTAATCCTCTGAATCACTGAAGATCACATTCCAGGCACTTAGGATGATCAATTTCCTTGCCTGAATGGCCCTGTATCCACTTCCAGAACCTGTTCCCTGGGTCCCTTTCTCAGAGGCAGACCACACTGTGGATCGTGGTCATAAGGTAGCTGTTTATGGATATTGGGGTGTTCTATGTGGACAGGGAAGGCATCTGTGGTCAGGGTGAAACTGCTGAGTCCAAGAATCTAAATGCAAATCTGGCCTTCCAAGTCCTTGTGCTTGTTTATCTGTCAAGGTATTTATTCGACATATTTATTTATAACTTTATAATGTGCAGGCTGATGGCCTGAATAGA
Source organism: Erinaceus europaeus (assembly GCF_950295315.1). Taxonomy (NCBI): domain Eukaryota; kingdom Metazoa; phylum Chordata; class Mammalia; order Eulipotyphla; family Erinaceidae; genus Erinaceus; species Erinaceus europaeus. The sequence continues at coordinate 68,660,114 of NC_080174.1, read as the reverse complement.
GACCTGCTTTTGTACTCTTGCCCCCCCCCCCCCCCAGCTCATCCTAGAGGCAGGTCACTTGCTTGGGTTTTGAGTCCTGTCATTGTGAGCTCTTGAGTGTGGTCTTGAGTAAGTCAACAAACTCCTCTGTGTTTTCTATTTTCTTAAAATTTTTTTAATTATCTTTTATTTATTTACTAGATAGAATCAGAGAGAAAATGAGAGGGAGGGAGACACAGGGAGAGAGAAAGAGAGACACCTGCAACCCTGCTTTACCACTCTCGAAGCTTTCCTCCTGAAGGTGGAGACTGGGCTGTTGAACCCGGGTCCTTGTTCATTGTAACATTTGCACTCAACCAAGTGTGCCACCACTCAGCCCCTGTTTTCTGTTTTCTAATCTGTAAAACAATAGCAACCCCACTAGAGATGACATGTGCTTGTCAGAATAGTCTTTACCCGCCATTGTGTTCCCCAGACACTGTGACCAAGGGACCAGAAACAAACAAAACACCAAAACAGTAGCTTCACTTTATTGAGCATTTACAAGAGTTAAGATTATATATGGGTGGGGGTAGACAGCATAATGGCTATGCATAGCTCCAAAGTCCCAGGTTCAATTCCCTACACCACCATATAAGCCAGAGCTGAGCAGTGCTCTGGTTAAAAAAAAAAAAAAAAATCCACCACTGAAAATCATATATAAGTGCTTCTAAATATAACTTGAACTTAGCAAGCATGAACTTAGTCTTAGCTCTTATTTCCAGTTTGGAAGGGGTGTATCTAAGAGGATGTGATCTGTCTTCATGTGGCCCAGGTGGCAGGCAAGGGTCAGGACGGGGAAGTCTCAGAGGGACATTGCAGTGGAACTCTGAGGCTCTATACTTCTCTTTCTGTGTCAACTCTTCTAGATCTCTTAGCTTCTCTCTCTCTTTCCAGATTTCTAAAATGGGGATGATCTGATCTGCCTACCCCTGAGAACAGGCACACATTCAATGAGAAGAGTCCAGTCTCCAGCATAGGGCAGAGAGCTAACAGTTGGCCAATGCCTTCTTCTGAAACATGCCCATTTCTTTCCATTGCCCTTCCTGTCTTCTCTGCTCCTCACTCAGATTTTTTGGCATTTGCCTCATTGCACTTTTCAGCCCCATGAGGTAGATTTTTTCAGACTGGGAGCCTGAGGCTTGGGGAGGGATATGGTTTTCCTAAGGTCAAGCGGTACCAGTATTGAGGGACAATGCAGGACACAGGGGGTCCTAGAGAACACGGACAATTTATTCTCACTGGGTTTGCACACATGGAACTGGGATGCACACTAGCACAATTTGTTTTTACTGAGTTTGCACATGTGGAACTGAGACCTACTTGGTGAAGTGTTCCCTTTATTTCTGCACTATATGAAGGGGGAGAGGCTTTTACTCCATTGGTTCAGTAAAAGTGGGCCCCGGTGTGATGAAAGAAAGGTTATAAAGAAGGGGGCCTTGGACAGAGAGGGGTCTTTTGGGGCTTATGCTATATCAGACGAGGTCTAGGGACCTTTGGGGAATCTATCCCCAGAGTGTTTTTTTATTCTAACTTTACCTTTGCACAACAAATAAAGAATGAATTTAGAAGCCGTACACCTGGCACGCATGTCCTTTGAAATTCATTTTGAGCCAAGATGCCTCGAATCCAAAAAGGAATTCTTCCTCCCAGAACCTTTCAACACTGGGGTTTGAGCAAGGAGTCATTGAGAGAGGAACAGAGCATTGCTCCCACCCACAGCTCACTCTGTGCTTGGGGTTCATGTATTGGCTATGAAGTGTTCACAGACACCCCAAGGGTAAAGAGTCTTATAGGAACCTCTCCCCCGTTTTACAGTTGATTTGACAGAACCTAAAGGATCTGAAGGGATCTTTTGAGAATAGATTTTTCTCTCTGCTCCCACTTTTCTGCTGATGAAAAGTGTGGTAAGGATTCCTAGAACTGACTCTAGCTTCTAACATGCTCTTTGCGACTTGCTTACTCATTGCCTCCCAAAGGATGGGGCATAAAGATTGAGATGATTGGTACCTCCCCTCCCTGGATTGGACACCAGTTTCCAGAATCCCCAAAGGGGCTAACCTCTAATTTCAATATGTTAATGTGTGGAATTTAATGGCATATTTATTGCTTATGTAGATGCTAGTTATTTACATGGGAAACTGATTTATCTATTAGATAATTAGTAAACTTCAATAATTGCAAAAACCTTTTAGCAATCAGTTGACATTTAATTAACATACAATAACTGTCTTATTAAATCTACATTAAATGCCTATTGGAGTTAATTAAAACTCATACCTATGACTCCACATTCTTTGGGAATCCTCATTAAAGCCCACCAGTAGGAACACAGATGGGAAGCCTCCCTGCAGTTTGCAATGGAGTGACTTGAACAGCACTCAAACATTTACTTAGTGCCTACTATGTGCTGAAAACAATGGTAAGCAAGGTAGAAACAGGTCCTGCCTTCAAGGAACATGTGGTCTGGTGGTGGTGTGGGGATCAGTCAGACAGTAGCACAGACTGGTGTTGCTCTTCAATGCTCGCCTCTCAAACATGCAGTGGAGGGCAGGTAGATGCTGGGAAGGTCCAGAATAGGAGAACTTGACCTGGTCTAGGGGATTACAATGTCTACTTGATCTGAATTCTGAAGAGTAAGTAGGAGCTACCCAGGGAAAGAGGGATGTGAATGTGTGCCTTGCAGAGAGAATGGTGTTTAGAAGGCTTTGGGGAAAGAGGCTGAGAGAGTGAGGGTGGGGCACACAAAAGGGAAGGAGGGAAGAGGAATGGAGACAAGGAGCCTGGTGATTGTCGTTCTTTTCTTTCTTTCTTTTTCTTTTTTTTTTTTTGCCTCAAGGGTTTATTGCTGGGGCTTGGTGCCTGCACTACGAATCCACTGCTCCTGGAGGCCATTTTTTTCATTTTGCTGCCCTTGTTGTAGTAGTTATAGTTATCATAACTGTTGTTGTTATTGGATAGGACAGAGAAATTGAGAGAGAAGGGGAAGGACAGAGAGGAGAGAAAGAAGCAACCCCCTGCAGGTGGGGAGCTGGGAGCTTGAACCGGGTTCCATATGCCAGCCCTTACGCTTTGTACCATGTGCGCTTAACCTGCTGTGCTACCACCCAGCTCCCCGAACCTGGTGATTTTCTAGAGTGAGAAACTGACTGTGAGTGTGTGAATGTGCATGTGCACATGCAGCCTGTTTGGATTTGTGCTTAAAGAAGGTCATTTTGGGGGGCCTGGGAGGTGACTTAGTTGGCAGAGTACATGTCTTTCATACATATCTCTGGCACTACATGAAGATCATTTTGGCTGCAATTAGGAGAATGGGTTTCAGGAGAATCTGAAAAAATAATATAGTTTGTGTAAATCATTCAACAGTGATTTCTCTCCAGGTGAGAGAGGCTGTTAGCTTGAACTGGATGATAGTGGTGACAATGAAAGCTATTGAAACTGTCAAGCTTCAACAGAAATTGACATATGAAAGGGAGGGAACAAGAAGGACTTGAACATGTATGACTTTTGGAACTAGCTGGCTTGTCTCATGTCTTGGAGGCTGGCATGCTGCATGAGGTCTAGATTTGGAGTAATGACCACAAAAGTCGGTTTTACATATGCTGAGGATGAGCTACTCAAGAAGAAATGGGAATTAAACAGATAGGTCTGAGGTCAGAAGTGAAATCAGTGTTGATGTGGAAGATAGGTGATTAAAACAAATGTATTTGCAGCAAATGACAACCCAACTGCCTCTGAGACTTTGTGAGAACCAGGGAAGTTATGGTAAGTGGGTGGGGAGCACAGAACTTTGGGGGAGATCATGCTGACTTAGACTTACCATGTATGAGTGTGAAACCACACTCCTGAAATCTTACAATTTCTGTAAAACATTACTGAATCACTTACCAAAAAAAAAAAAAAGTGAAAAAGGAGAACAAAAAATGCTTTAAATCTGCATGCTTGGTGTTCATTCCAGAGATGGTGATTTAGTGGATTTGAACTGCAGGTGTCTCTAATAACACAGCCAAATGTAAGAACAACTGGCCTAGGTAGGAAGTATACACATACACCCAGGGTATCAGTGTCTACTACCTGCATCTAGACATCTCCAGCTGATTTGGCTCATCTCCATCAGAGCCCATTTTGATCTGTTCACAAGTATATATATAAGCTCATATTTTGTAGATGCCATAAGTATCATCATATTACTCTTGTTACTAAGGTCTTACTAGCTCCCAGAAACTGTATCAAATGTTTTGCTTCTATTCTGTCATTTTATCTTTGCAGCAGAATTATGACCTAGGTTGGCAAAATCATAAGCTAGATTTTACCTCTCTTTCACAAGCAGAGAAACAGAAATTGTGAGAGCCGTTGTGTCTTGCTCACCATCATGCCATTGATATTAAGTTAATCTGAACCCAAATCCACTGAACTTGAAGTCTTCATGCTCCATCATATGACAGACTGCGAGGCTCACTGGAAAACCAGGGAGAAGTCAATGTGCCTGTCTCATGGGATGTAGGTTTGATGAGGTGTATGGAAGATCAGTGAATGTCAGAGGTGTTTAAAGGAGAGCCCTGCTCCTCAGCAGAAACACTTGTTCCCTACTGGAGAAAGAAAAGAGGCATATTTGCTAGTGACTTTGTTTTTTATAATCACAAAAAGGTAACAGAGAAGATAGACTTAACATGTACCAAATAGGTGGAGAAATTACTGCAAAGAACCTAAAGTTCCAATATATTTTCAAGTCTTGTTAATAAGACAGCATTTCTGGAAACATATTCCAAAATTAAATGGTGTCATACGGAAGGGGAAAAAAAGCCTCTGTGCTTAAATAAGTTTAGAAACTGCAGGACTCCTCCCAAGATGCTTTATTGTGTTACCCAGAGCTCCAAGAGGGGAAGAGAATACACAGCTTTGTCATTTTATTCAAGCAAACGATCCTTTCCCCCTCCCTTCCTCTTTTCCTTCCCCTCTTCTTTTTAGAGTATCTAGCCCAGAGAGTCTACAGGTGTGGGTCTTCAAACCACCAGCATCAGAACCACCTGAAGGGCTGCTTGAAAATGCAGACACAGGTCAGCCAGAGAGCTCCCTTGACAGGATGCCTGCTTTGCCAAGCACTTGACCCAGATTTAAACCCCATCCCTAACAACAGTGGGGGAAGCTTCAGTGCTAAGATCTTTCCCTCCTCTCTGTCTGTCTCTCTGTCTCCTGTTCTAGCTTAAAAAGTTAGCCTGGGCCCCTATTCCCAGAGGGATAAAGAATAGGAAAGGTATCAAGGGAGGGGGTAGGATATGGAGTTCTGATGGTGGGAATTGTGTGGAATACTACCCCTCTTATCCTATGGTCTTGTTAATAGTTCCATTTTATAAATAACAATTAAAAAGAGTTAAAAAAGAAAAAGTTAGCCTGCAGCAGTGAAGCCTTGGTGATGACAAATGATGATGCAAATTATATGCAGACTCTTGGTACCTATCCCAACCTCAGCTCCCGGAACAGATGCTCCAGGGATGGGGCCCGAGAGAGCTGCTCTTTTGCCATGCTCACCAGATGACTCCAGTCCCTCTAAGCTTTTATATCCACTCTCTTAGAAGAAATCATATCCCGAGAAACACACTTTGAGAAATATTGTTGTGGAGTGAACATGTCTTCTTTTTTCATTTCCCTCTCCAGTTTATTGAGAAATAATTCACAGGCATCACTGTTTAAGTTTAAAGCAGACAGTGTGAGGGTTTGATTTACATATATTGTGAAATGATTACCACAATTGGTTCAGCTAACATCCATCTTTTTAAATATTGATATAAGAAGAAGAAAGAGAAAGAACAAAGAAAAAAGTTATCCTTGGGACGAGAACTCAGGATTTACTTTCTTAACAACTTTCCTATATATTCTACTGCACCGTTAGCGTCTCAGTATGTGGGTAAGCCTTTTAATGCCCACACACTACTATTTAAAAATTGATAAAGGGCTATGGTGAAACATAATTTTACTGGAATTATTGTTCTGACCCAAAGTTATTTTTGTTAAACTAAAAGTACAATTATCCTTCTGTGTGTGAGGTTAGCAGGACATTTTGCAACTGACAAGAGTTTTCACTTCCCTAAATGTCTGTCTAGAGAATGCAGGGCTGCACCCAGTTGAGCATAGGTCCTGAGTGCAAGCCCTCTCCCCCTCCCCACCTGCTGGGGGGAACTGCAAGTGTTTCTTTCCCTCTCTCCCTCCCCCTTCCCTCTCAATTTCTCTCAGTCTTATAAAAAAAGAAGAAGAAAGCAAAAGAAAAAAGAGGTAGAGAGAGAATGCAGACGTTATCCAATGCAAGCATTTTACACCTGAGATCTGTGTAGCCTGCGGCCTCTGGAAGGGTCTCCAAAATCATGGAGATGGGGAGGGGAAAAGCAATCCTGTCCATCTTTTGTTTTCATCAGAGTAGTTTTTTGTTTGTTTGGTTTTTTTAAACCATGATCTGTTTACATATTTTTTGAAATCATTGTTCTGCTAGTTTTGTTATTATTATTATTTTCTTTATTGTGGGATTAATGGTTTACAGTTGACAATCAAATACAATAGTTTGTATACCTGTGTAACATAACATTTCCCAGCTTTCCATGTAACAGTACAATCCCCACTAGGTCCTCCTCTGCCATCATGTTGCAGGATATAAGCCTTCCCTTCCACATAGAGTCTTTTTACTTTGGTGCAATACACCAATTCCAGTCCAAGTATTATTATTTTTTAAGTTAGCTGACCACTGGTGCAATTCCTCCATTTGTCAGAGGAGGGATCTGTGACCCAGAGAGGGAATAAGACTTCTCTGTGGCCATCCAACAGGCTAGTGGCAAGTCGGGCAAGCCTTCCTGGCCGTCGCTTGGCCCGAATCACTGTGCACTGTGTCAGGGCTGTTAAGATGCAGCCCACGGCCAATGCGGCCACATTCAAAGTCAGATGTAAGTCAGAGCCAGCCGCAGCCTGGGGAGAGCCTGCTCATCCTCCTCGGGGTTTGACCTCCCTCCCCGGCCTCACGGTTCCTCTGCTCGTTGCCTTTTCCGAACACCTAAGCATATGTATGAAGCGGAAATCAAACGCCTGCCTCGGACTTGACAGAACTGCTGAACTAAGAGCCATATAATGTCCTCTACTGAAGGACATCACCTTGTCAAGATAAAGCTTGGAAAACGCTCTGCAGGAAGCCGGGCTTCCAGGGCAGCATCATGTATATTCATGGGGGCTCTGAGCCTGCCTACTGCCCTACTCCCAGCTTCCTGCCAGCCAGATGACCAGGCTGGACAGCCATGAAAACACTTTAGAGTGGAGAGCACTTGGTTTTTCCACTGCCTGTCTCTCACTGGGAATGGGTGCTGATGGGCACTGGTCAGTTACTCTCATGGGTTTGAAGCCCCGTTTCCCTTCCCAGCCTTCCGGTTAGACTTATCTATAGTGCTTAGCACTGGGGACCCAGCAAACTCCCAGACATGGTCTCAAGGCACTTTGAGGGGAACCCTGGTCTTCCTTCACGGCATCTCCCTGGGTTCTGCCCAGGAACCACTCAAAAGTCTTTAGCATGTTTCTTAAATATGTCTCTCCCCCCCCATGGGGTTTAGTTCTTCTTACCACTTGGTGAACCTCATTGTCTCTTTAAGGTCTGGCTGGTGCATTACCTCTTCTTAGGGTGTTCTCTGAGTCTCTGGACTACAGGTTCACTCCCTCCTCTGGGCAACCGTCCAGGCATTCTGGCATGTGCATCAGTCTGTGCACTTTGATTGCCTTTATAGGTGTCTCTTTCCAGCTTTCCATTGAGGCCTCCTAGAGGTCAGACTAGTGCCCCTAAACCTAACCCGGCCTAGAGCAGGGACCAGAACATGTGAGCTGGTGCTCTGACTGTGGTTCTTGTGTGCATTAGATTGTTAGGGCCACATCCTAGCAAACTACCACAGAATGGGGGTCTCACCAAATAGAACTGATTCTCATGGTTAAAAGGACTGATAATCTGAGGGTGATTTTTTTTCTGAGGCCTCTCTCCTCAGCTTGTTGGTGGCGGTTGTCTCTCAGTGTCTGCACTCAGTCGTTTCTCTGGGTCTCTGTGTCAATCTCCTCTTCTGATGAGGACGCCTTAATTGATGTAGGACCCATATGACCTCACTTGACTTCAGCCACTCTTTTTAAAGATGCCATCTCTGAATACAAGTCACTTTTTGTGTTTATGATTAACACTTATGAATGGGGGGAGGAGATGCAACTCAGCTTCCAATGCCATGAGAAAAAAAAAATGCTTTCCAAAATCATCAGCTTAAAAGAATGATCTGATTATGCTCATGGATTCTGTAGGTCAAGGTTTTGGACAGGACACTGCAGGGAAAACTTGTCTTTGCTTTGTGGTATCTCTGTCCCTCTTCCACTGAACAGCTCAGAGTCTGGGGATAATGGGCTTTTGAAGGCTCATTTGTTCCCAAGTCTAGCAGGGGTCCTGGGATGTTATGGAGACTGGGGTCAAGATGGGGATGCCTGCACTTGTCTGTTCAATTGGTTTGACTTCCTCCCAGCCTGGTGGCCTCCTATAGTCTGGTCTCTTCCCTGGTGGCTCAGGGCTCCATGAGCAAATGTTCTGGCAATAGAAGTACTGGTGCCTTGGCTTTAGGACTCAGCCTTGAGAGTCCTTCAGACACACATGCTTTGTGCTCTGTGGATTGAAGTGATCACAAGCTCACTAGATTTCAAGTAGGAGAATGAGAATGAGACCTGTAGGTGACTCAGTGACAGAGCCACACTGGAGAAGTGCATGTGGGCAGTGGAGCACTGCTGTGACCATCTTCTGGGGAAATGCAATCTGCTGCAACTCAGTCAAACAGCACAAAGGGACACCTCACAAACCTCGTTCTGGGACATATCGAGGTTGGTTGCGTGTAGTGGCCGACTATGCTGGTTTTGTTGTTTTCCTTGGAACATTAATTGGCATCTTTATACATTTCAGGGTTCCATATCTTTAATCTTCATGTTTATCCATTGTTGTGATCACATCTATCTCACACTGTGTGGCTTTGGAGGTAGATAAGCTGTTCCTTGGCAGAGGGCTCAGCAGAGGGCCTAGAGCACAGTCAAAACCCATGGCGTTTAAATTCCTTTTGCACTGAGGATCTGGAATCATCTGTTTAATCAGCATGCCTTTCTCCTGTGCCTATAGGAGACTCGGCATGTTATTTTGGAACTGATCTATCATGTACATAGGAAACAGTATTTGTGGGTTTTGTCACTCAACAAACACTGTCATTGTTCAGTCATTCAACAAACCTGGATACGGCATCCACCCTAGGGAAGGAAAGGACTCTTGGCAGAGAGGCCTGCTCTCTAGCTAATGCTGTGCTTAAGATGCATCGGGCAGAATTCTAATAGCATCCGTGTGTTTCATTTTGCCCATTACGACATCATTATATTTTAAAGCTTGTCTTTCTAACTCTCCTATTTTTCTTCTAGACTGCACTCCTGTTATATGGCTCCAGTTTCTCTAACCATTAGGAAGATATTATAGTTACTGGAGATTCATCTATCATTTTATGAGCCTCTTTCAAGAGAGGAAATAACAGGTTGTTTCAAGTGCAAAGCGACGGTTCACAGAGGCCTGTGGAACGAACGTCCTGCTCCCAGGGGATCAGCCAAGTGGTGTTTTATCTTTGACACAATAAGCAAAAGATCAGAAATGATTACAACAAATGGCAGAGTAAACAATCCATCTGCAGCATAGGGCATCTGCCCAAATGCCGGAAATTGGATTCACACAGAGCTGCCAATTCCAGACTGTGGCCCTGATGGCTCCATTGTGCTTCTGAGGGTTGTGCCGGAGTGCCCAGGGTCACTCCATCGCTTCATTGAACATCTTGACTGGAGGGACCCATGTCAGAATCCCTGGGGGACTCATCTCCCTTTTGGCTAAAATCTAGCCTCTTTCCTTTGGCTCAAAAAACCCTCAGGGCTAGAGGCTTGTCTATGTGATCCACTTTGTTATTCTCATGATCTAGAACAATGTCTAGCATAGACCATAAATTCAGTAGATGTTGTCGGTAGAGAGAATGAATGCTCTGACTCCTACCTATCTCTCCAGCTCCATCTTTTGCTTTCTTCTCTTTAGTGTCTTTGTGGAACTTCTCTCAGTTCCAAGAACACAGTGTGCTTTGTATTGCCTTTTGCCTGTTCTGCCTTGTCTGCTTGGAACACACACTCTCTCTCCCGCCTCTTCCGGCTTAACCTCATTTCCCTTTTCGATCGCATTCCTTGTTCTTAAGAGTGCAGGTAGTTCATATGCTCCAGCTGTCCTGAACCCCATGCCCTGTAGACCTGCCGACCCTGAAAGTGTTTTCTTTAGCACATCCCCTATTATAGCCTCCTGTCTATGTTCTCCACTAGGATGCAAGCTCTTTGAGGGTGGCAGTGGTGTTTTGTTCAACAACCCAAATACCTAAGACTCATGCTCCCCTTCCATACTGTAGAGGTGCTACAGAAAAGCTGCTATCTGGCTGAGGACCATACTTCTCAACTTCCTATCCAGGTGACTATCTCTTGCAGGGGAATGTGAGTAGATGTGGTAGGTGCATAGGTGTCCCTTCTCACCCACAGAAGATAAGTATAGGCTACCCCATCCTTCATACTCACTGATTCCCTCATTCTTTAATTGGATGCAAAGATAGAATTCAAGACACTGAGGAGATATCAGATAAAACCACCCTGTATTCTTGAGGGTCCCCACTCAGAGACTATCAAGGGGGAACATCTGTGTTGTATTTAGCACAAACAGGCAGTGAGTTCTTTTTGTGTTATGCTGCTGAGATATTGGGGGTGCTTGGTATAGTGACTAGCATTGGTTGACTATTGTTTTCCTCAACATTTGTTTCATGTAGAGTTACACAACCTTACTCCATGTCGTCAAAGCCACTCAGGGTCAGCATTTTCTAAAGACCTTGGCTTCACTGGGGAGAAGAGTTTGGGAATCAGTTTACTGCATTAAAAGCAGCAATTTGTTAAATTAAGTGGACTGAATCCTGTACTATTGGGTAGCATGAAGATTCTTTGATTATAGATAGAAACAGCGTTATTCAGCATAAGGAATATTCAATAAATTGGGCAAATAGTGAGTCTTTGATATAGCATGTTGGAGAAGGCTAGTCTTACCCTTGCCATCTACCTTTGTTCCATTATACCATGTAGATTCCACCTCTGTCTCTCCCACTTATCATTTATTTTTTATTTATTCCCTTTTTTGTTGCCCTTTTTTATTGTTGTTGTGGTTATTATTGTTGTTACTGATGTTGTCTTTGTTGAATAGGACAGAGAGAAATGGAGAGAGAAGGGGAAGACAGAGAGGAGGAGAGGAAGATAGACACTTGCATACCTGCTTCACTGCCTATGAATCAACTCCCTTGCAGGTGGAGAGCTGGGGCCTCGAACTGTCATCCTTACACTGGTCCTTGCACTTTGTGCCATGTGCACTTAACACACTACACTACCCACTTGTCATTTCAACTGCTCAGCCATACTTAAGTTGTCATTTTTCAAAAGAACTACTCAAAAGATTCTGGACTGGTCTTGTCCCCTCCACATTAAGATTTGGCCAGTGCTGACTGCCAAGTGATTATTCTGAAACTCAGAGGACTGACCTCGTTGTCACCTGTTGCCTTGGAGAAAAGTCCACTCTCCTCATTTAGCATTCAAGATTCTTCAAAGTATAATTCCTGCTTCTCTCTCTCTCTCCTAATCTCCCATGAATATGCTTTATCTATACAGTGTTCCAGAGAAACTAAGACCCTCCTTTCCCATTTGTAGCCTAAACTTTTACATCCAATATTTTGCTTGTGCTTTTCTTTTTTTTTTTTTTTAATTTATTTTTTATTTAAGAAAGGATACATTAACAAAACCATAGGATAGGAGGGGTACAATTCTACACAATTCCCACCACCCAATCTCCATATCCCACCCCCTCCCCTGATAGCTTTCCCATTCTCTATCCCTCTGGGAGCATGGACCCAGGGTCGTTGAGGGTTGCAGAAGGTGGAAGGTCTGGCTTCTATAATTGCTTCCCCGCTGAACATGGACGTTGACTGGTCGGTCCATACTCCCAGTCTGCCTCTCTCTTTCCCTAGTAAGGTGGGTCTCTGGGGAAGTGGAGCTCCAGGACACATTGGTGGGGTCTTCAGTCCAGGGAAGCCTGGCCGGCATCCTGATGGCATCTGGAACCTGGTGACTGAAAAGAGAGTTAACATACAAAGTCAAACAAATTATTGAGCAATCATGGACCCAAAGCTTGGAATAGTGGAGAGGAAGTGTTGTGGGGGGTACTCACTGCAAACTCTAGTGTACTTCTGCTTTCAGGTATATATTTTGCACTAGTTTATGGATACGTGTGAACATATGCTCTCTCTCACAGAACCTGGTGTATATCTAGGTTTGGGGACTTTGTTAGAAAGTGAACCACCTGGGATGGAATCTGAGAATACTATGAAAGGAAAGGTCTCACCCGAGTAACGAAGCTGAAGGGTTGTCTTTCCACACGTGAAGTCTCTGGACACAGTCTGAGCAATTGTTGCGTTGTGCTTGTGCTTTTCTTTCCAACACGAACTCAGACTTCAAGGCTCTATACAAATGGCGTCTTTTCTAGGGAGTCTGTCTGACATTCAATAACCACTCAACTATGCCTCTCTTAGGAATCTCTTACCATGGGTGTTTCTGAAAACAGAGCCTGAAGAACAGGCTTGTACGTTTATTTGGAATATGGTACTAAGCAGCAAAGATGGAGGTACAGGGGAAAAAATAGTGAAGTAGGGAAAGTCAGCCCAGGGAGTGGTGGCTACATTGTCCACCATTCCAGAGTTTAAACAATTTGCTTTATATCCCATGGTCATGAGCAGTGGGACTGAGATTTGGGCCTGCTCTTATGCCTGCATCTGGACCCACACCTCCTCAAGGTATAACAGAGACTACCTAGGACTGGATAGGGAAGATGCTTGGGATGTCCTTCCTACTCAGATCCTAGGAGCTGTGAGGGCCAGAGGATTGCTGGGGTTTGTTTTCACTAAAGCTTTTGATAAAAGTCTGCAAGTGTATTAGATCCTGTCTCTGCCCATAGGGGAGAGATGGAGTGTGGAATTTAATCTTCTAAGTTTCTCCTTGCAAACCAATAAGCAATAGAGAAGACTGATTTAAATAATAGGCAAAGGATATTCACAGAAGACAACATATAAACAATCAGCAAGGAAATAAAATTTTTACTTATAAACAAAAAAGCAAGGGGAAGTAATAATAGGCTCCCTTTCCTCAACAAAAGCTGTCTTCTTATTTTCTGCTTGTGTGATTAAAGCCTGGGTTGGCCAATACCCCAGGAAACAGGTTCCCCCATCTGCAGCTGTTGTATCTTTCCAGAGGTAATTGGGCAATATGTATCAGAAGCCTTAAAGGTTTGCTTGTGCTTTGATCCAGTGGTTCCTTCTGGAACAGATCCTAAAGCAACAACCAAAGATGTACATAGAGATTTAATTACAAGTGTATTAATCAAAACAGTGTTGATGGTAGTGAATAAGTAAAAACACCTTGGATGCCCAACAGATGGGCTGGTTACATCTCACAGTGGATTTACCAGGCAGTCGTTAAAGATGTTGTGAAATACTATTTAATGACATGGAAAGATACACATGATAAAGTGTTAAGTGAGAGAAGCAGGAACAAAACTGATGAATGGTGGAGGTGATAAGGCATGTATATAAACAACTCAAACACAAGTGCTCAGAAGGACTCCAATCAGCCCAGCACTGCAAGAAAAAAGCGCAGCCTCCAGAACTAGCTTGCCCAAACTCAAATGCCTGCTTTCCTAAAAACAGGTTCTATGAGTTCCAATGAGTCCTTACTCTCTCTTGCCTTAGTTTGTTCATCAGTAAATGGGGATTTATGGTAGCACCGACCTGAAAAAGTCAGCACATTTTAAGTAGTTAAAAGTGTGCTACTCTCCTCATCTCCTTGCTATTATTACACGTCCCTCAATCACTTCAAAGATAGCCTTGGCAGACAAAGTAAGGACTACAAAAGCTGAATAAGGGCAAAGGACTGGCATACTTTAATGATGACTCTTTAGTCACTACCAGGCCACCCCATCACCTGGAGCCCTAGTCAGGGAGTCCTGGGATTCCTGCACAGACATGATGGACCTAGACCTCTAACAGATCCCTCTTTTTACTGTCACTAGGCATCTTCATCAGAAACATCATAATGGGCCCTTTTGTAGGCCCTTACAGAACCTTGCCCTCAATGTGGATCAACAATGGTAGGGACTGTTCCACTCTCTGAAAGGAGGTTGTATAACATACTCTACCTATCACCTGAGGAAGATGGGTCCTGAAATTAGTGCAGCCTGGAATCTTCCTATTCGTGACCACAGAATGCGAGTCCAGTCCTACAGGGATGCAGAGGTTACATAGGTTCCTTTGCTGAATATGGACCCCATATCAAACAGATGGGGTTTATAGCTAACAATATTAACAATATTTATATACTTTTCCCATATTTGAGAGCTATTCTCTTTCCTGATCCATCTTTCTAGTCCTTTTTCCAACTATGACACCATCTCCTCAGACAATAACTTGGGTCCATCTGCATGTTAGCTGTCAGGCTCAGGCAAAAACTAGTAAAGTCATGGGCCCCTTGGAATACACCTAAAATAGACCTATTAGCTTTTTTCTGAAACAGAGACTCCAAAAAGAGTTAACATATAAAGCCAAATTATTGACTATTCATGAACCTAAAGACTGGAATAGTTCAGATGAAGAGTTGAACACCATCTCCCCAGACAATAACTTGCCAGGCAGTTTTAAGACAGAAGGTGGTTGAGTCTTGTTTTAAGAAAAATGCTTGCTTTTGAAAGAGGTAAATATTACTAAACAAAGGCATTCTATGTTTTTACAAAAGGTTCTGCTGAGACAAAGTTCTGGAAATACTTTGTTTTCTGGAATTTTGGGTTTCAGAGTATAGAGTGACCACTCAAATCAAACCACTCAAAGGTCCTTGTGCATTTTATCAAATCCATTGACAGAGAAGTGACAGCATGATAGTGAAAAGCTTTACCCAGTAAGTTATTCCAGACATGGGACCAGAATCGAAGAGGCTGGATTCTCAGCTGAGTACATGAAGATAAAGCTACATTGTTACTGGAATAGGAGGCAGATCTTGGTTCAGCGTAAGCATGACTATATTAATAGGCAAATCTATCTAAAGCTGGAGTGGGCTGCTAGGTGGTAGTGAGAGCTCTGTCCCCAGTGCCACATAACCAAGACAGAGGGACCTGGGAAGTAGTGAAGCTAGTTTAACTGACTTGAGAATTTTTGTTGAACTCCAAGGTTCTATTGTGCCATGATCTCTCATTTCCTTTTAAAAAGTTAGTTATTTTAACCATAAAATATTTCAAAAATGCAGAAATGAAAATCAAAACAATGTAAAAGTATCTCACATTGTATCTCATTACTTAGCATGAACATTTTTGCTATATTTGTCACAAAATTTTCTTTTAATTTTTATTTCCATCAGGGTTATTGAAGGGGTTCAGGGCCTGCACAATGAATCCACCGTTTTATTATTATTATTATTATTATTATTATTATTATTATTATTATTATCATTGGATAGAGACATTGAGAAGTTGAAAGGGAAAGGGAGATAAAGAGGGATACCTGCAGTTCTGGCTCACCACTCATGAAGCTTCCCCCTTGCAGGTGGAGAGCAAAGGGCTTGAACTGAGGTCCTTGTACACTGTAGCATGTGCACTCTATCAGATGCACCACTGCCCCATTCTTCCTCTACAGAAACAAAACAAAACAAAATCCAGTTATATTTAAAGTCTACATGTTTTCCAGTCTTCCCTAGAGATAACCATTAGCTTCATGGAGTTTTTTTTTTTTTTTATTGTATTATGCTGTTTTTTTTTTCTTTCTTTTTTCTTTATTGTGGGGGGGTTAATGGTTTACAGTTGACAGTAAAATATAGTAGTTTATAGATGTGTAACATTTCTCAGCTTTCCACATAACAATTCAATCCCCTCTAGGTCCTCGTCTGCATCATGTTCCAGGATGTGAACCCTCCCCAACCTCAGAGTCTTTTACCTTGGTGCAATACACCCAACCCAGTCCAAGTTCTGATTTGTATTTTCTTATATTTCAGCTTTAAAAAATTATTATCAGTGACTTGATACTGATAGACAAGATTATGGGATAAAGAGGGGCACACAGCTCCCATCACTAGTGTGCCATATCCTATCTCCTCCACTGGAAGCTTCCCCCATTCTTTATCCCTCTGGGAGTATGGACCAGAGAGATCTCTATGGGGTGCAAAAGGTCAGAGGTCTGGTTTCTGTAAATGCTTCTCCGCTGGACATGGCCAATGACAGGTTGACCCATATCCCCAGCCTGTTCCTATCTTCCCTTACTGGGGTAGGACTCTGGGGAGGTGGGGTCATGACAGTTTTTGTGTATTTACTGCAAAATGTACAACTATCTACAACATAGCATTGTCTTTTGTGTTCTTAAAATTTACATCAATTGTATCACACTGACTGTTCTTTTGCACTCACTCATGCTTCCCATTTAGTGTTGTGCCTTAAAAACTTAACTATACAAAAACTAAAATAGAGTGGAAGGGAGAAACAGCCCAGGGACAAAGCGCTCACCTACCAAAAACTAAAATAGGGAAAGAAGTCAACCAACCAGACAAAAAATTTAATCCTATGGATGCACAAAAAAATTAGTTAGTTCCTCTGTAGCAACAGTTATATCGTTTGCACCTGATCTACTTATTCTCTATTCATGGAAATTTAGGCTGCTTCCTAATTTTTCTCTACCAAATATTTAAAGTTGGAATGGCTAAATCATATTATGTGGATGTTTTCAGCTTTTTAGACCTACTTTTCAAAGTGGTATACCTATTTATAGTCTCACCCACAGAATAGGAATTATTTCCACCGTTCTCCAAAATATGTAGCTTATCAGTCATCTTAATTTTTGCTAGCCTGATAAGGATGGGAGGTTATCTCATTGTTGTTAACATTTATTTTTCTCCCGCCTCAACCCCATATAATACTTACTAGGACCTCTGAATACTTTTGTCTATTTTTGACTTTTAAAGAAATACTTCCCACACTTCACTACTATATAATTGTATTTGTTGTTGTTTTTGGTAATTATCACTTACCAGGTTAAGGTTTTCTTCCTAGTTTGTTAAGAGGTTTTTTTTATTTTTGTTTTTAAAACATCAAGTTCTGTTGGTAAAATACTTGAATTTTTACCAAATGTGTCTTCAAAATCTATTGAGATGATCATGTGTTTTTCTATTTTAAGTTAATCTGATGAGTTAACAAGATAGCTTTTCTTTTCTTTCTGCTTTGGTTCTTTTTCAAATAAGTAAACTATTTCAGAAATAATTGAAGCTCTGTATGCTCTTCTTGGATCTCATTTTTTCTCTCCTTCCCCCAAGGCAAATACCACCCTAAATTCAGTGTTTATCATTCTCATGCATATTTTCATACGATTGCTACATATGTATGTATCATAAACAATATGTGGTGTTGCTTTGCATGTTTTCAAAGTTTATATAAATGGTGTCTTGATATGCATATTCTAAGATATGCTTTTCCATTCTGATACTTGTAGCTCTAGTTCATTCTGGTTGCTGAAGACCTTGCATTGTAATGTAGTATAATTGTGTTTCTACAATTTATTTGTTCCTTCTTTTGTTTAGGAAGACTAAAGTAATTTCTGAGTTTTAACTGTTGCCAACAATAGTATGGGTAGTCTAACAAAAGTCTCCTGCACAATGCAAAAATATATATTTTGGGGGGGGGGCATAGGAAATTCTCATCTTCAGTGTTGCCAAACGGGGTCAAATTACTTCCTAAGCATTCTCCCGGAATTCTTTGTAGAGACCTGTTTTTCCACATGCCTACCAATACCTGGTGTTGTCAGACATTTAGTTTGCCACTCTGATGACTGTGTGGTGATATTTAATTGTTGTTTTGCTTTGAATTTTCCCAATTTGCTAGCAAGTCCAAAAGGATTTGTACTTACTACATTCATGCTCATATCTTTTATCTCCTCCAACCTTGTGTGTGTGTGTGTGTGTGTGTACATGCCATCATGATTATCGATGAGGCACAGTGCCTGCACAACTCCACTACTGATGGCACCCATTTTTTAAATAGATGGTGATGACAGAAGAAGTGAAAGACAGACAAAAGAGAGACACCTGCTTCACTAATCCACTGTTCGTGAGATCAGTGTCTTGAACCCTGGTCCTCTCACATGGCAACCTGTGTGCTCTGCTGGTTGAGCCACTGTCCACCACCCTCTTTATCCTGTCTTTATAGAACACTCAAAAAATGTGTAAGGTATTATGTATATGTCTTTGTTGGTTCTATGTCCACTCATATGCATATATACACATTTTGAATATGTTGGTTATAAGCATTACAAAATATTCTCTTAAAATGTAGATTGAGTTAAGACATAAAGACAATAGCAAAGTGGATATTCATGGAAATTACCACTCAGCTTAGAAAAAGAAAGTTGTCAACTTCATAAATCCCTCAGGTAGTCCTTCATAATAATAGTTTCTCCCTCTCTTTCCTTTTTTATTTTTTATTGCTTAACCTCCTATGTAGGCATTCCTAAATATGTTAAGTTAGCTTTGCCTTTGCCTACTTTTGAGATTTATGTAAGTGAACTCTCTCTCTCTCTCTCTCTTTCTCCCTCTCTTTCCTTTTTGCTACCTGGGTTATCACTGGGGCTCAGTGCCAGCATATGAATCCACCACTCCCAGAGGCCGTTTTTTCTTTTCTTTCTATTTTTATTTGACAGGACAGACAGAAATTGAGAGAGATGGGAAGATAGAGAGGGAGAAAGAAAGAGACAGCTGGAGACTTGCTTCACTGCCCGTGAAGCCTTCCCCCTGCAGGTGGGGAGCAGGGGGCTTGAACCCGGATCCTTGTGCATAGCGACATGTGCACTTAACCAGATGCGCCACTGCTCAGCCCCCTTATGTCTTATTTCTTTTATTTATCGTGTGTAAGGTTAATTTATATGATATATAGTTATAGTTCCTCAATTTCACTGTTGATAGCGTTTAATCAAAATCAACTTGTTGCAACTTATTTCTCCATCCTATTGTTGGTTTTCCCCTCCAGTTTTTAATATTTCACAGAATATTACTGTGAACACTTTTTTATGTATCTCCCAGTGCATGTGAACATGAGCTTCTCCAGGGATTATATCTCGGAGAAGAATTTCTCAATCATCCGGCATGCATATCTGCAGCTTTATTAGAGTGCCAAACCTTTTCCAAAGTGGCTGTTTTAGCTTGTCTTTCACTTTGCTTGTGGCAGCTATTGTTCAACAGAGGTTTTAATTAAAAAACAGTCAGATTTATCAATAGTTATCTTTTCTTAGAGTGCCTTGTTTGATAAATCCTTCTCTAACCTGAAGGCATTTTCTTCTTTCCTTAAGTGGCTTAAAGTTTTGCCATTTCTATTTAGGTTTTTAACCTACTTGAAAGTAATTGTTATATATGATGAAAATGTGTGCAATTTGACATTCTGAATGAGGGTGTCCAGTTGTCTCCGTGTTGTTTATTGACTTCCTTCTTTCCGTATTATTTCTGTCAGATGTCAAGTTTCCATTTAAGAGTTAAAAATTACATGACTTTTTTATATTGCCATCAGGGTTATCACTGGGGCTTGATATTGACACTATGAATTGACACTATGAATCCATGGCTCCATTTTTTTTTTCTTTCTTTCTATTTTATTTGACAGGACAGAAAGAAGTTTAGAGAATGGGGGAAATAGAGAGGGAGAGAGATAGACACCTGCAGACTTGCTTCACTACTCATGAAGCTCTTGGGGGCTTGAGCTCAGGTCCTTATACACAGTAATATGTGAGTTTAACTGGGTGCACCACTGTCTGTCCCCAAAAGTTGATGTTTTTATTAAAGATAGTTTACTTTTGTTTGCCACCTTATTTCTTTAATGGATTATTTGGATCATCCATTTCTTTCTTTTTTTTTTTTTAAAGCTAATACTGGTAATTTTATCTCCTAGAAATATACATTTATAGATTTTCAGACAAAGCTGGTAACATTCTACTGTGATTTTTAAAGTTCCTATTTTACATTTAATCTCCTTATTCCTAATTTTGAGTATTTATGTCTTTTCCACCTTGTTGAGTCTTACTGGAGTTCAAATTTATAAGCTATTTTAAAGAAAAATTACCTTTTTCTTTATACTTTTTCTTATTTTCTTATTTTACAAAATTACATGTCGACAGGGGTTTAAATCCACACCATTCCCGCCACCAGAGTTCTGAATCTTCAGTCTCCCCACTACAAGCCACCACAGTTCCTCCAAGGTTGTAGACATGGGCCAACCATCATCTATACAACTATCTGTCTACATTTATAAATAGTTTCCCCCTTTTTCTTCCTGATCCAATCCTCTCTTTCTTCTTTCTCTCTTTTTTTAAAGATGCCCCTTTCTTTTTTGTTCTTTAAATTATCTTTATTTATTGGATTGAGACAACCAGATATCAAGAGTAAAGGAGGGAATAGAGAAGGAGAGAGACAGAGAGACATCTACAACACTGCTTTACCACTCACAAAGTTTCCCCATGCAGGTGGGGACTGGGGGCTTAAACCCAGGTCCTTGCACATTGTAACATATGCACTCAACCAGGTGTGCCACCAATGCCCCCCTCTCTTTATTGTCTTATCTTTATTTTATTAATTCTAGTTCTAATTCCAACATTTTCTTTGTGATCTTGCTTGTTTCTCAAGTTGAAACTTTTATTTTAATGGTGTATTTGCAGTTACAAGTTCTTTTCTACATACTCTTCTGGCTATGTAACTTCAATATATAAGCTAATCTTTACAGTATTTTAATTAATTAATTAATTTTTGCCACTAGGGTTGTTGCTGGGGCTTGGTACCTGCACAAAAAATCCACTACTCCTGGTGACCATTCTTTCCCCCCTTTTATTTTTCATGGAGACAGAAACTGAGAGGGCAAGGAAGTGAGGGAGAAACAGAGACACTGAGAGCACTGCTTTACTGCTTGTGAAGCTCCCCACATGCAGGTGGGGACTGGGGTCTTGAACTCGGCTCTTTGTTTATGGTAATGTGGGTCCTCTACCAGGTGTGCCATCTCCCAGCCCCTGCCCTGCCTCCCCCACTAATATGTAATCTCTAATGATAGTTCAAACTAAGTGTTTTGTAATTTCTGTTAGTATGCCATTTTTCACAAGGAATTGCTTAGGAGTGCATTGTAAATTTTCCAGTAGGTTTGTTTGTTTTGTATTGAATTAATTGTTATAGCTGTTTCCTAAGTTTTATTATCACAGAGGAAATGGTCTATATATTGATTCTTTGATGTTTGTTAAGATTTCTTCTGTGTCCTAGTATTTATTACATGTAGTCATTTGTTTGTAGATGATTCATTGGCATTAGAAAAACAACATATTTTTGCTACTCATAGATTCTAGACTATATACATTTACTAGGAAACGTGTTCATTGAGTTATTCAAATACCATTTTGTCAACCTTTATATATAGTTTCTAAATTAAGTTTTCTAAAATCTCCTGCTATGTCACTATGCTGCTAATTTTTTGTAAATTCTGGTTTTGCATTGTATATGTGCTAGATGCTTATAAATTCATTACTGTAGTATTGGTTTGTCAGAAAAGCCACAGTGTATTTTTTTCTTTTTTTAAATTTACTTATTTTAAAATTTTTTATTGTCTTTATTTATTTATTGGATAGAGACAGCCAGAAATTGAGAGGAGGAAAAGAAACAGAGAGGGAGAGAGACTGAGAGACACCTGCAGACTTGCTTCACCACTCGCAAAGCTTTCCTCCTGCAGGTGGGGACTGGGGGCTTGAACCTGGGTTCTTGTGCACTGTAACATGTGCGCTCAACCAGGTATGCCACAATCCAGCCCTCACAATGCATTTCTTTCTATGCAAAATTGTGTCATGACTTTTCCAGCAACCCAATATGTTATAGATGGATTATTTTTTTCTATAAAATAAATAAACATATAATAAATATACATCCTATCATATATTGTACCCATAAATTTTACTTAGTCTTATATTAATTTTGCTACAAAAGCTTTTGTTGTTGTTGTTGATATATATATATTTCCATTTCAATATTTCTATCTAATTGTATTTCAAGTAGGTCTCTTGTTAGCTCTTTACTGGACTTAAACATGATATTATGACCTCTCTATCTCAATGGGTAGACTTCTACGTTTGCCTTTAAAAACAGGATGGGAACTAAGGTGTGGAAAATAGAAAACAAGTGTTGGAATTCCATAACCAAGCAGGAGACAATGCTGATGCTTACCGGGTGTACTTAGTTGGCTTCTTTCCACTCATACCTTGAAGACATACAGAGACCTTGCAATAGTCCATTGAAGAAATGAAAAGTGAAGGGATTTATCTGCTGCCTCCTGTCTCTAATTAGTCAAAATTTCTCCTCCTGGGGATTAAACTCACCTGAACTTCAGGTTGCATTACCTTGCCCATGCACTGTGGCATAAAATGTCAAGTGAGAGAGAGAAGGCAGAGATAATGGGCAGTGGCCTCTGGCTACAGGCCCACACAGAACTGATTGTCTCTTAGTAGTGACTGTAGCAAAGCAAGACTGTCTGGGAGACAGATGAAGTCAAGGGAATTTGAAGGTATGTATAAAATGTATCTCATACAACATTCATTGTAATTACTTATGCATTTTAGCTTACTTAAAAAAAAACTGCCTTATTTTGTGCTTTAAATATTTCCCTGAACTTTTTCCCTGTTGTAGCACTTTGGAAAATAGACTTTCTTTATAATAGTTATTCTTGAATTTGTACACTTGTAAGGTGTACTTAAGTGCATAATTTTCTAGCAGATTTGGAAGTTGTTGATTCCTTCTCTTTGCTTCTTTTTGGATATAATCCAAAGCAAAAAGGCAGTGGCAGCATAACGTGGTATTTGCTGCTTTGATTTAGTTGAGGTCAATAGTATAATGGGGTAAGGGATTGAAAGAAGAGTCATTCAGAAATACAAGCAAAGTTCCAGAGGTTCTAGGATGGGATAAACATGAATTTTAAAGAGAATAGGGAAGGTTCCTTGTAGTCTTGGGATTTAAAAAAGGGAATAGATAATTATTATTATAACCAAGTTAGTTGGGAACTTGAATTCCGTTGAAAATCTCATGGTTGGGATTTACCTTACTGTTGGTATGCTTCTAATTCTGCTTCTAAAACCCCTTCTGTTTCATTGGTTTAATCCCCCCTGCTTAACACTGTATTCTATTTACATAAAACACTGTTAACTAAGCGCTGCCCTGCCTCCAGGGCATTGGTTTAATCCCACTGGTTCATACTCTCTTTTTGCTCCGCCCCCTCTCCTTGTCACCCTGATTTTCACCAATCTCTTTTTGCTCCACCCTCTCTACGTCACATCCTGTCTCCACCCTACTTGGCGAGTATATATATAAGGAAAGGATTGTGATTAGAGATAGTTTTAGCTTAGATTGTGCTGCATTCCACATGAATAAAGAGATACTGCTTCCCAGCTCAGCCATGAGTCTCTGGTCATCTGTCTCCTACCGGTGAAGCTAGCCCAGCATAATAGCACCCTGAACAGGGACTGGCACCTTACTATACTTGACCTCACTGTGCGTTACCATTTAATGATTAATATCTACTAACAACATCTTAGATAATGACTGCACCAAATGATCCTGATTCATGTGGTCTAAGGTTTTGGGTAACTTAGTATTAAAACAACAACACAATAACAAGTCAAAACAACAACAAAAACAAAAACACCCCTTGTATTTCAAACTACTTTAACAATTTAAGCCCCAAGTCTGAATTCAATCAGTTTAAAAATTTGATATATTAAATGCTTAAAGAGATATATACTCAGATTAAAATGTAGGATGTTATAGAATTTGAAATATTCAATGTCCTTTTTTTCTTTGTCCTGTTGAATTAATAGTGCTTTGTGAGACTATGAATTAATAAGAGTATAATTTCACACTGCTCCCACTACCCAAGGACTGTACCCCAACCTGACCCTCATATGGTGAACCTGAAAGCCCCCCTCCTTCCAGAGTCCTTTACTTGTGTGCAGTACATCAAACCCAGTCCATTGTGTTTCCCCTTTCTGTTCTTAGTTCTCAGCTTCTGTCTATGAGTGGCATCATCCCATATTCAGCCTTCTTTTTTTGGCTTATCTCACTTAACATGATTCCATCAAGCTTCATCCAAGATGAGGTGAAGAAGGTGAATTTATTATTCTTTTTAAAAAAATTTTATTTATTTATTTTCCCTTTTGTTGCCCTTGTTATCTTTTTATTATTGTTGTAGTTATTATAGTTGTTGTTATTGATGTTGTCATTGTTAGATAGGACAGAGAGAAATGGAGAGAGGAGAGGAAGACAGAGAGGGGGAGAGAAAGATAGACCCTGCAGACCTGCGTCACCGACTGTGAAGGGACTTCCCTGCAGGTGGGGAGCTGAGGGCTCGAACCGGGATCCTTACTCTGGTCCTTGCGTGCTTAACCTGCTGTGCTACCGCCCGACTCCCAACCATAAATTCATTATTCTTATTAAGAATAATATTCTTTATTTATTATTATTCTTTATTTATTATTAAGAATATTATTCTTATTAAGAATAATATAACTTATTAAGAATAATGAATTCATATTGGGAGTTGGGCTGTAGCACAGCAGGTTAAGCTCACATGGCACAAAGTGCAAGGACCGGAGTAAGGATCCTGGTTATATATATATATATATATTACAACCTTTTCAGCCGTTCATTTGTTGTTGGGCAGGCTTTAGCTAGTACAAATTGTGCTGCTATGAACATAGGTATACAGATCTTTTTTAAAATGTTTACTTATTTATTTATTTATTTGGTAGGGACAAAGAGATATCTTTATATATTTTGGTTATTAGCCTCTTGTCTGATGTATGGCATATAAAGATCTACCATTTTATAAGATGTCTCTTTGTTTAAGTAGTGGCTTCTTTTGCTGTATGGAAGTTTTTCAATTTGATGTTGTCACATGGGCTTATTTTTGATGTTATCTTTCTTGCAATTGAATTTGTGTCATTGAAGATGCCTATAAAATTTGGATGAAAAAGGATTCTGTCAATATTTTCTTCTAAGTATTTGATAGTTTCTAGTCTAATATTCAAGTCCTTGATCTATTTGCAGTTTAGTTTTGTGTGTAGTGAAATGTAGTGGTTCAGTTTCATTCTTCTGCACATTTCAACTCAATTATTTCAATATCATTTGTTGAAGACATCTTTTCTCCACTTAATGGTTTGAGCTCCTTTGTCAAAAATTAGATGACTATAGGTCTAGAGGCTTATTTATAGGCTCTCAATTCCATTATACTGGTCAATATGTCTATTTTTGTTTGAGTACTAGGCAGTTTTGATTACAGTGATTCCATAATATAATTTGAGGTCTTCAGTTTTGTTTTTTCTCAAGATTTATTATTATTAATTATTATTATTATTATTATTATTATCATCACCATCATCATCATCATTATTATTATTTGGTGATGCTAGGTGTTTTCTGCTTCCAGACAAAGTATTGTAGCTTTTGGTCTCTTGAAAAAATTGGTGGAGAGGGCCAGGTGGTGGCATACAAGGTTAAGTGCACATAGTACAAAGCACAAAGAACTGTGTAAGAATCCTGGTTCGAATCCCTGGCTTCCCACCTGCAGGGGGGTCGCTTTGCAAGTGATGAAACAGGTCTGCAGGTATTTCTCCCTCTCTTTCTCCCTCTCCCCTCTCAATTTCTCTCTGTCCTTTCCAATAAAAATTTTTTTAAAAAGAAAGGAAGAAAGAAAATGTCGCCAGGAGCAGTGGATTCGTAATGCAGCCACTGAGCCCTAGCAATAACCCTGGAGGCAAATAAATAAATAAATAAATAAATAAATAAATAAAATTAAACAATTGGGCAAAAATTTGATGGCGATTGCATTAATTTTGTGTATGACTCTGAGTAGATATTCATTTTGATGAGATTAATTCTTCTAATTCATGAACATAGAATATCTTTTCACTTCTTTGTATCTTTTTCTATTTCCTTGAATAATGACTCATAGTTTTCAGTATATAAATCTTTCACTTCTTTTGTTAGGTTTATTACTAGATATTTTATTTTTGTTGCTATAGTAAATGGAACTGATATCTGGATTTCTTCTTCTCACTTAATGTTTACATAAAGGGATGCCACTGACTTTTGTATGTTAATTTTGTAGGCTGACACTTTCCTATAGTGCTTGATAATTTCCCAGGAGCTTCCTGCCAGACTCTTTAGGCTTTTCTATGTATACTATCATATCATCTGAAATAGTGACAATTTGACTTCTTCTCTTCCAGTCTGTATTCCTTTAATTCCTGGTACTTGTGTGATCACTATGGCAAGAACTTCCAACATTGTTGAATAGTAGTGGTGATAGTGGACAGCCCTGATCTAAGTGGGGATGCTTCCAGTTTCTCATCTTTGAGTATAATGTTGGCTGTAGGTTTGCTATAGATGGTCTCTACTAGGTTAAGGAATTTTCCATCTGTTCCCATTTGTTTTAGTGTTCTGATCATGAAGGCATGTTGGGTTTTGTCAAAGGCTTTCTCTGCATCTATTGAGAAAATCATGTGTTTTTTTTGGTTTTTCTTTTATTGTTGTGGCAGTTCACATTTAACAATTTATGTATATTGAACCAGCCTCGCATCTCTGGGGTAAATTTCACTTTGGTCATAATATTCAATCTTAAAAAAAATTATTTATGTACTTATTTTAAAAATTAATTATTTTTTATTTATAAAATAGAAGTATTGAGAAGGCCATAAGATAAGAGGGGTATTATTCCACACAATTCCCATCATCAGAACTCTGTATCCAATCCCCCTGCCTTAACAGCTTTCCTATTCTTTATCCCTCTGGGAGTATGGACACAGAATTGTTATGGGGTGCAGAAAGTGGGAGGTCTGGCTTCTATAATAGCTTCCCCACTGAAGATAGGCATTGATAGGTCGATCCCAGCCTGTCTCTAATATACTGCCTTATCTGATTGGCTAGAATTTTGTTCAATATTTTAGCATCTGTATTCATCAGCGATAGTATTCTGTAGTTTTTTTCTTTTTCTCCACTTTCTTTTTTTCTTTTTTTTCTTGTGTCTCTGTCTACTTTTCATATTAGGATGATGTTAGCTTCATAGAAGGTAGATGATAGTATTCCTGTGTCTTTAATCTTTTGGAAGCACTTAAGAAGTTTAGATATTAACTCTTCCTTGAAGGTTTTAAAATTTGTAAAACCATCTGGTCTAAGACTTTTATTGTTGGGAAGGTTCTTGATAACTGTTTCAATTTCTTTGGCTGTGACTGGTCTGTTGATATGTTCTAGTTTATCTTGGTTCAATTTTGGAAGGTTGTATATTTCTAGGAACTTTTCATGTATTCCAGGTTTTCAAGTTTGGTGGTGTATAGTTGTTCATAGAAGCCTTGCTTGATACTACTCAGCTATTAAAAATGGTGAATTATCACAGGTGGTGAAGCAGGTCTGCAGGTGTCTTTCTTTCTCTCCCCCTCTGTCTTCCCCTCCTCTCTCCATTTCTCTCTGTCCTATCCAATAACAACGACATCAACAACAACAATAAATCAACAAGTGCAACAAAAGGGAAAATAAATAATAAAAAAATGGTGAATTAAAAAAATGGTGAATTCATCTTCTTCACTTCATCTTAGATGAAGCTTGAAGGAATCATGTTAAGTAAGATAAACCAGAAAGAGAAAGATCAATGTGGGATGATGCCACTCACAGACAAAAATTGAAAAATGAGAACAGAAGATAAAACAAAAAAACAGAACTTGGACTAGATTTGGTGTGCTGCACCAAATTAAAAAACTCTGTGGCAGGGAGGATGTGTTCATGGAACATGATGACAGAGGAGAACCTAGGTGGGGGTTTAGAGAGTTATGTGGAAAACTGAGAAATATTACACATGTATCAGCTACAATATTTTACTTTCTGTAAACCATTAATCCCTCCAATAAAGGGGAAAAATAAATAGAAGCCTCACACCTTTGTCAAATGTCAACTTTGGATTTCTGTAGCATCTGTTGTGATATTTCTTCTTTCATTTACAATCCTATTTATTTGAGTCAAATCTCCACTGCCCCCTTAGTGAGTCTGACCAAGGGTTTTTAAGCTTTGCTTGCCCTTTCAAAGAACTAACTTTTAGCTTCATTGATCTTCTGTATGGGTCCCTTATTTTCAATGTTATTTATTTCTTCCATAATTTTAGTTATTTCAGTTCTTCTGGTTCCTTTAGTGTTTCTTTCTTCATTATTTGATCTTGGGAACATATTCAGCACAAGAGCCTATGTAACTTCTGCATCCCTGTAGGTCTGAGCTCACATTCCATGGTCATAGTGAGGAACATTCTAGGCTGCACTTATTGCAGGACCCATTTTCCTTGAGTGGGAGAGTATACCTTGCCATTCTCTTCTGGCTTAGAGTTTACATGGAGAAACATGCTGATAATTTTACGAGTTTTTGTCTGTTATAACTCTTCTTTTCTTGCAGCCTTTACAATCCTTTCTTTATCCTTACTCTTGTCCATTCTACTACAATGTGTTTTGGGGTGTGTAAGTCTGGGTAGATTCTATTTGAAACTCTGGGATTCTTGGATCTTTATGTATTTTTTGTTGTTTAGAGTGGGGACGTTTTCTTCTAGTATCTCCTGTATTATACTTTCCTTTCCTTTCCTTTTTTTCCTCTGGCAAACCAATAATGCATACATTATTTCTTTTGAAGTCTCCCCATATATCTCTGTTATTTTTTCAGTTGTCTCTTAATATCTTTTTTAGTTTTTTTACTTTCTTAGTTTTCTCTAATTCATCCTTGATCTTGGTAATTTTGTTTTTCTGCTTCAGTTATTCTGTTCTGACTTCCCTCTACTGTTTTCTCTACTTCAACTATTTTTTACCCAATCAGTTACTGTTTTAGCTTGTTCATCCAATTGTACTCTTAAGCTCTTTAACTACCTTAAGATAGTTTGTTTTTTCTTTCAGAGTCTCATTTTTTGTTTCCACATTTTTGATAATATTTCTCCTCAAAAGTTTTCCTCACTCCTGTGCATCAATTAGTGTTTGGATATTTTCCTCATTGTTATTTACTTCTGGTGTTGTGATTCCCCCCCACCCGGATTTCTTTCCTAGTTCCTTTGTGTTATTTTTTTATTTATTTTATTTTTTTGGTCTGACCATCTGTATTTGGTGACTTTTGAAATTTGTACTCTGGGGGTTGTGCAGGTGTTGTGTGAGGTAGCCTTTTGTCTTTGTTTCTTGGACCCCTGAAGTCAGTCACCTTTGGTGTATTTCAGGAGTGGTTGGAGATGTTATTCTAATGGTGGCACCACTGCCTTTGGAAGATGAGAAGTAGGCTCTATTGTGTTCAGATTGTGGAGAGACATAGGTGACTGGAACAGCAAGATGATGCACTTTTATGCTGAGCATGGTTTTTTGAGTCTTGAAGGGTTCTTCTGTTATCTATTTTTAACCCACTGATCACACTTGCCTGGATTGACTTGTACCTAAGTGAGTTATTTAAGAATACCTAGTTGTCAAGGTGTGGACTGACCTGCCAATGCCAATGTCCAACAGAGAAGCAATTACAGAGGCCAGACTTTACACCTTCTGCACCCCATAAAGAATTTTGGTCCATATTCCTAGAGGAGTAAGTGTTAGGGGAAGATGACCAGAAGGCTCTGAACTTCAATTCCACCTGGCCCTAGAGAGAGAAGAAGAAGAAAAGTAAATATAAGAAATAAAAAGGGAAGGGTTCTCAGAAGTAGTAGTAGGAGGTATAACTTAGAAAGAAAGAGAAGGCAGGACCATAGAAAAAATGGGCAAAACATATAAATATAGATAGATGGTTATTGAAATAAGTCATACCATGTCTATGACCTTGGGAGAACTACTGCAAGTTCCAATGGAAAAAAAGGGGACATAGAACTCTGGTATTGGGAAAGGTGTCAAATTATACTCTGTTACCTTGTAATTTTGTAAATCAATGTTAAATCACTAATAAAAAATAAATGAATGAAAGGAAAAATATTTTTAGTTGTAAATTTTGTTTGCTTGCTTGTTTTATTTTTTGCTTCATCTCAATCCCTCAGGTGATGCAGGCATCTAGTATTCCATTATTATGCTATAGGGAATTTGGCTGTGATTTATCTTCTCTCCAGGCCTTGAGGGCTTTTTAACTGTATGTAGATTTTTCACTTAATCATTCACTTTTGCTTGAGAAGACAGAGAGAAAAAGAAGATAAAGGAGAGATAAGAGAAGAGAGAAAATTGTGACTCAGAAAGGAAAATGTTTTTTGATCATACAACAGGAAGTGACAGATTAGGGTGGACCCCAAATTCTCTTTCTTATTGTCCAATAGTTAAATCTAGATTCTGCCAAGCATTGGAATGATAGCCAGTGGTCTCACAGATATAATTTTGATGAGGAACTAGAGTGCTATTCTTGATATTCTCTCACCACAAGATAATATGCTTGGCTACTTCACGTCCAGTTAAGAGCCATGCATCCATTTTGAGTTAGGAGAATTTCCTCCTCATCACCTTTCCACCTACTGACCACATGTGTCTATACTTACCTGTATCTTAGTGAGTTTCTGGAAAGATCCTAGTTGTGTTTTGTTGATTTTTCTTTTTTCTTTTTCTATTTTATCAGGAGCATGATCTGAAATGGTTCCTACTCCATAGCATGCCTTAATAAGTCCCCAACTTGTCTTTTAAAATTTTTGATAGAGGCAGAAATAGAAAGGAAGAAATAGAGACATGGATGTGAGGGCAATCTGGCTGCAACATCTGTCACCCCATTGATCACCAGGGTTGATTTGGCTGATCTTGCTGGCTAGGCAGTTGTCCCCTTTCTCCCTCACCACTCTATGTGCATCCCTCCTGAAGCTGCACACTTGGTCGAAGAGGACAGCCTTCCCCAAATAGAGACGGGCCGGTCTTTGGTCGAGGGTATACGAGTAGCTGTGCTCCCCTGCTAGAACATTCAAACAAGCTCTCAAAAAATAGAGACACCTTCAGCATCACCACCATTGCTTGTAAAGTTTCCCTGCCCCACAGGTGGGGACCATGTGCTTGAACCTGGGTCTTTACACATGATAAAGTTTGTGTTCCACTAGGTGCACCACTGCCTGACTCCCTGAAGTATATCTTTTAATATTCTTTCTTTGTTTAATAAACCTTTTTTTTAAAGAAGTTTTTGTTGATAGAACAATTGCAATGACAGTTCTTTGATGTCTCAAATACCTTGTAAACCTCCACTATTATCAGTATCTCATATTAGTATAATACCTTTGTTATAATTAATGAATTGATAGTGATGCTTCATGACTAACAGAAATCTACTTCATTTAGATTTTTAAAATTTAAAATAACTGGTTTATAACACTATGTAGGCTTCAGGGATGTAGACTTTCAAATGAACATCTACACTTTTTGACTTTCTCTGTCTTGAGGTAGCGTATTTTCCTTGAGGGACTCATCTGTTGTTTCCCTAATTTTGATAGCCCTTTCCTCCATAGTTGTCTTCATTTCTATGATTATTAGGTTTGTTATTGCTTGCATACTTTTCTTATCTATGGTTAGTTATGACTGATTTAGAGTTTCTTCTGGGCTCCTGTCATGATTCATTGTGGTAGCAGTTTTATTTGCTTTTGATTTAACGATTTTTTATTGATGTGGTTTTTATTTTTCTGTTCTATCATTCTTCAGTTGTTGTATTTTGAGTACAAGCCACACTATACTAAAGACCTTTATGACAAATGCAGTCACCAACCTCAGAAATTACAATAGTAACCGAAGCAAGGATTGATGCAGTTCAGCCAATACCAGTTAGCCAAACAACATGTCCAGTCCAAGAAAAAATAGCAACCAAATCCAAAAGAAAAAGAAAGAGAAAAGAAAAAAGGGAAAGCAAGAATAGACAATTATGTAAATCTACTGTCCACTATAAATTCTAGGAATAGCAAGAAGAAAAAGGGAAAATAAAAGAGACACAAACATGCACACACAGAGAGTCCACTCTGAGTCAAATTTCTTCCCCCAAATAATTCACAAACAAGTATCAGTGAATTCAAAAACCAAAAGAAAGAGGAAGGAAGAAAAGAAGGAGAAGAAGGAGAAGGAGAAGAAGAAGAAGAAGAAGAAGAAGAAGAAGAAGAAGAAGAAGAAGAAGAAGAAGAAAAAGAGCAGTGAAAGGAAAGAGTTTTTTTTTTTTTTTTTTTTTTTTTTTTAATTAGCTAGGAGGAGGGGAAAAGGAGTGTGGAGGGAAGAGGTAGAAAGAAACAAGTTCCTCTTACAATGGATAGGACACCCAGTCACCTAGCAATGGAAAAAACAACATTTAATTTTGGTCAACCTGAAGAAGGAGGGGGGAAAAGGGACATACGTATATAATAATAGTAATAATAAAATAAAATAGAGTAAAAAACCCTGACAGTCAGTCTGCAGCTTGGACCACTCTGGACTGGCTGCAGGTAGCCTGAGCAAAGACAGCCAATTGTAAGAAGTATCCAAGCACACACACACACACACACAAACACACACACACACAAACACACACACACACACACACACACCTCCAGGTAGTCTTTTCCAGGCAGGGATGAGGCTCTGATTGGTCAGGTATTTTGTCACTCAAATAGAGCTCCAGACACTTAAAAAAAAAAAAGAGAAGGAAAACAAAAAGGAAAAGGCTTGGAATGACACCTCTGGTGAACCAGGAATCTTGGTAAAGAAAATAGCTCAGCAGGAAGCCTGCTAGGAGCAGCTGTCCTAGGGGGCTGGTTCTGGGGTGAGGGGAGTGGTGAACTCAGAAATTATCAAAAGATTTTACTTTCTTTGTCCCCTGACCTCTGTTTGCCAGCCCAAGAGTGGGTTATAAGACTGCTCTTTGGTGTTACCCTGACCATCCCTTGTTCACCCTCCTACTAATGGCCCAGTATCCTACTGTATCCAGAGAACCCCAGGTCACAAGCTGCTGTTTTTTGGAGCTCATGCTAGCTGCTGCTTCCAAGTCGCCATCTTGGCTCTGCCACCCCCCCCTCCCCCTTTTGACTTTCTACAAGGAGTCTCAGGATCATCTTATTTCCTTTCCTGTTGGGTTTCGTCGTGGGGGAGAGAGAAGAGACCAGGAACTCGTGGCAGAGTAGGAATGCAAATCTTTATTCATGTGGGCACACCAGAATTGGGTGAGAGCACAAGGATTAGTTGTTTCTTTAAGGATCCCTTCTTTATTATGAGGGTATGGTAGTAGAAATCAAGATGTTGGCATTTGGTAATTTCTCTAGATCCTCTCAGCTAACAGAGGGGAAAATGTGTTATACTATTCTGTATGTGCACATATTTATAAGTATTTATTTAAATTGTTATTTGTATCATTATTAAGCTTGTGATGAGTTCATACTGATGTCTCCAACTCTAATCCTTGGATTATCTGGTCTCCCCTCTTATTCTATCACAACAATGAGGAGCTTAGATTTTTAACATCCACCATTTATTTGATTTGATTTGAGAGAAATCAAAGATATGGGAGTAAAAGACAGCTCATCAGGTAGGACATGTTCCTTGTTATGCAAGTGGTCCAAGTTTAACCCCTAGCACTACATGGGAGTGCTATGTGTCTTTCGTTTCTCCAAGTCTGTATTTGATTGAAAACTATGACCTAAGAGTGGCAAAATTGCAAATGCACAAGGCCCTTCTCCTCTCTTCCTCCCACCAAAGAAATGAAAGACCTAAATAATAGAAATAGTTTCCATGTTGATGAGTGACAAAAATCAAAATTGTTAATATATTTATTCTTCTAAAGTTGATATATGGTTTGAACACAATTTCAACCAACATCAAGCAATATTTCCTGTAGATAGATAACCTCATTATGAAGAAATTATTGAAAGAAAAGACCCAGGATAGAGAACTCATGTGGTCTTTTATTTATTTTTTCC
The DNA here is from genome assembly GCF_950295315.1 of Erinaceus europaeus. Taxonomy (NCBI): domain Eukaryota; kingdom Metazoa; phylum Chordata; class Mammalia; order Eulipotyphla; family Erinaceidae; genus Erinaceus; species Erinaceus europaeus. The sequence continues at coordinate 68,626,003 of NC_080174.1, read as the reverse complement.
TTTAGCTTATATAGAAAAAGAAAAGGAGAGAAAGAAAGGAAAACACACCATATCTGTGACCTTGGGAGCACCACTTCAGTTTCCAGTGGAGAGAATGGAGACACAGAACTCTGGTGGTGGGAAAGGTATGGAATCACACCCCTGTTATCTTATATTTTGTAAACCAATATTAAATCAATAATAAAATTAAAAAAAAGTCTTAAAATGACTGCTAGGAGCAATGTAATTGTCATGCAGGCACAAAGTCCTAGTGATATAATTAACATGTGGTCAGTGTTATAGGAGGTAGGTGAGGAGGGGGTATCTAGGTCTAAGTAGAAACTATTTCATTAGGTACTTTATGGTGTCATTCTGGGTCTTTCTGCTTGCTTGCTACATTTATTGACTCACTATAAACTATTGTGTAACTTTGCTTTAAGGTATATGTTTTCACCTAACTTATGAACACATGTATATATGCCCCATCTCATGGGCCCTGATCTATATCTACCTTTTGAGGTTTGTTAAGAGGTATACCACCCAAAATGGTATTAAGGAGTCCTATGAGCTAGGAAAGGTCTCACCAGAGTAATGAAGATGAAGAGTTGACATTCCATACCTGACATCTCTGGAAACAGTATGAAGTGAAACATGCTGAGGTGGAACTAACTGGTTGCATTTATTGGGTTGGGATCAGCAGATGCAGAATCATTTGGTATGAATTGAGAGAAGTGTGCAGGAAAGTGAACCCTATCCTAGAGGTCTCAAGACTGGGAGAAATATGGGCATTATAGAGAAAGAAAAAGATTCCTGCTGTCCTAGGGTTTAAGAAGGTAATATATATTCATTGCTATCACCAAAATATTTGGCAATTGGGTTAATTTTGAAAATCCTATTGTTAGGATTTTCTGTAACATATAAGACTTCACCATAATTTATGTTATATTATGCTATTTACATATAGCTGTATATTATAAAGTAACACCAAAAGCTGCTTCTATTTTTCCTGATCTGAGCTTTTAGGAGATTTAATATTTCAAAGAACAAGTCATTATTAGAAATGTATTAACAATTTGAGCCCACTGTTAACATTCAGTCTGATTACCAATTTGAAATCTTAAGTGCTTAGATTGAAAGAAAATATACTCAGAGATATGGTCTATGAATCAAAAAATTTGAGACATTGGATTCATTTTTCTCCATTCATGTTAACTAAATAGTGATTTGTGAGACTATAAATTAATAGAAGTGTATATTAACACCACTCCCACCACCAAAGGTCTGTGTCCCTCCCCCTACCCCAGTGAAGCTAAACACCTACACTCACCCTCCACCCAGAGATTTTTACTTTGGTGTCATCATCCAAACTCATTCAGACCTTGCTTTGAGTTTCCCCTTCTGTTCTTCTTTCTCAATTTCTGTTCATGAGTGGGATCATCTCATACCCATCTTTGTCTTTCTGACTTATCTCACTGAACATAATTCCTTCTAGCTCCATCCAAGTTGGGCCAGAGAAGGTGGGTTCATTGTCTTTATAGCTGTGTAGTATTCCATTGTGTACACATACCACAGATTTCCCAGCTATTCATTCATTCTGTTGTTGGGCACCTGGTTTGCTTCCAAGTTTTAGCTATTACTAATTGTGCTGCTATGAACATAGTTGTACACATATCTTCTTGGTTGGCTGTTATGGAGTCCTTAGGATATATTTTTAGGAGACAAATTACTGGGTCACATGGGAGGTCTATTTCTAGCCTTGTGAGGGTTCTTCAGACTGCTCTCCACAGAGGTTGGACCAATTTACATTCCCACCAACAATGTCCCTCTCTAGCATTTGTTGCTGCTGTTATTTTGATGTATGACATTCTCACAGGGGTGAGGTGGTATCTCAGTGTTGTCTTTATTTGCATTCTCTGATAGTCAGTGACATGGAGAAATTTTTCATATATTTCTTAGCCTTTTGGATCTCTTCTGTAATGAATATTCTGTTCATATCCTCTGCCTGTTTTTGGATGGGGTCACTTGCTTTTTTGTTGCTAAGTTTGGTGAGTCCTTTATATATTTTGTTTATTAGCCTCTTGTCTGATGTGTGGCATGTGAAAATATTCTCCCATTCTGTGAGGGGGTCTCTTTATTTGGGTGATGGTTTCTTTTGCTATGCAGAAGCTTTTCAATTTGATGTAGTCCCATTGATTTGTTTTTGTTTTAGTCTTTCTTGCAGTTGGGTTTATATCATCAAAGATGTCCTTGAGGTTTATGTGAGAAAGTGTTCCACCAATGTTTTCCTCTAAGTATTTGGTAGTTTCTGGTCTAACATCCAGGTCCTTGATCCATTTGGAGTTGACTTTTGTTTCTGGTGAGATAAAGAGGTTCAGTTTCATTCTTCTGCATGTTTCAACCCAGTTTACCCAATACCATTTATCGAAGAGAGCCTCCTTCCTCCATTTAATAATTTGGACCCCTTTATCAAAAATTAGATGTCCATATGTGTGGGGGGTTAGTTCTGGGCTTTCAGTTCTGTTCCACTTGTCTATGTACCTATTTTTGTTCCAGTAGCATACTATTTTGATTATGATGGCCTTATAGTATAGTTTGAGATCTGGGAGTATGATGCCTCCATTTCTGTTTCTTTTCCTCAAGATTGTTTTGGTGATTCTAGGTGTTTTCTGGTTCCAGATAAATGATTGTAATTTTTGTTATATTGTCTTGAAGAAGCTTGGTGGGATTTTGATGGGTATTGCATTGTATTTGTATATGGCTCTGGGCAGAATATTCATTTTTATGATATTCCAATCCATGAACATGGGATATCTTCCCATTTCTTTGTATCATTTTCTATTTCTTTGAATAGCAACTCATAGTTTTCAGTATACAAGTCTTTAATTTCTTTGGTCAGGTTTATTCCTATATATTTTGTTGATTTTGCTGCAACAGAGAATGGGAGTGATTTCTGGATATCCTTTTCTTCGGACTTAGTGTTCACATTAAAGAAATGCTGCTAATCTTTGTACATTGATTTTGTAGCTTGACACTTTGCTATATTGCCTAAAGATTTGCAGTAGCTTACTGCTGGATTCTTTAGGTTTTTCTATGCATACTATCATATCATCTGCAAATAGTGAAAGTTTGGCTTCTTCCCTTCCAATTTCTCTCTGTCTATAACCAATAATAAGTGCATAAAAATATTTTAAAAATAGAAAAGACAAAACTATAGATTAAGGAGTGAAGTAAAAGTATTGCTGGTTGCTTGGCATTGCAGGGAGGATAAGTAAATAAGGGGAGTAAGGGAACACTGCAGAATTTTAGGACAGTAAAAACAATGTGTATAATATAATGATGAGTGCAAGTCATTATAGTTCTTCAAACTCACTGAATATAAAATACCAAGAGTAAACCCTAATGTAAAGTGCAGACTTTGAGTTACTATGATGGATCATAGTAGAATCATCAGTTGTATCAAATATACTACTCTTATAGGGAATATTGATAGTAGAGAAAGTTGTGGATGTATAAGGGCAGGAAGTATATGAAAACTCTGTCATTTTCTCTTAGCTTTGCTATAAAACTACACCTTAAGTGAACAACTAACAAATAAAAAGTTAAAAGGACAAATTAAACTACCTCCTGATTTCAACTTATAATACAGAACTATAGTGATTAAAAAAAAAAACTATGCCACTAACAAAGCATAAAGACATACAGATAGAACCATGGAACAGAATAGAGCACCCAGAAATAAATCCATATATATATATATAGTCAACAAATTTTCAACGAAAGTGTCAAGAATACATTATAAGGGAAAAAAATAATCTTTCCAATAAATAGTGTTAGGAAATCTAGAGCTCCAAATGTAAAAGAATGAAATTTTTATAGATCAAAAAGGAAATTAAAGCATTCTCTTGAAAAGAAAGCTATACATTAAAATATTCTCACAATAACTACAATGTGAAAATCCAATGACCAGTTATTAAAGAAAATGTGGCTTTCACATATAATGATTACATCGTCTTATAAAAAGGAGGAAGTCTTGCCATGTCTCACAGTAAACCCATTATGCTAAGTAATATAATACAGATATAAAAAGACAAATATTACATAATCTCACATATATAATTAAAATAATAAAATAAATTTCCCAAACTCAAAGTAACAGTGAATGGAATGGAAACTACTAGAGACTGGGGAGTAAGAAGAAAAAGGTGATATTGTACAAAGGAGACAGACTTTCAACTATTGAAGCCAGAAGAAAACTTATGTGATTGGGTGCACACCTAACCATGGACAAGCCCCTAGGATTGAGCCACAGCACCAGATGGGAGCACAGCTGATGGCATCAAAGGAATCAGCATGGATAGTGGAGTAGTATTGTGATCTTTTGTTCTCTCTCTTTCAAAGAATGGAAAACCTTAATGTAAAGTGCAGACTTTGAGTTACTATGATGGATCATAGTAGACTCATCAGTTGTATCAAATATACTACTCTTATAGGGAATATTGATAGTAGAGAAAGTTGTGGATGTATAAGGGCAGGAAGTATATGAAAAATTTCCCAGTGCCACATTAAAGACGGGTGGAACCAGCACTGGTCACTTCCATCAGGAAGGAACATCATCTTGCGTGCCTTTCCAGGACCTCATCCTCACTATAAATTAGCAATGGTAGGGACTGCCTAACTCCAAAGGGAGGCTGGGTTTTCCTACTATGCCACCTGAGGAAGACTAGTCCAGAAATGAATGCAGCCTAGGATGTTCCCAGCTGTGACCATGGACTGCAAGCTCAGACTGACAGTGAGTGACTCAGAGGTTATACAGGGTCCTGTGCTAAATATGAATATATATATACTGGCCTTGGGTCAGATCGCTGGGGTAAACAGTTAATGAGTAGTTTGGGAGCTACCCTCTGCCCTAATTCAGCTTTGTAGCCCTATTCTCAACTCTGACAACATCTTCCTAGACAATATTTTTAGCCCATCTCTATGTTAACTATCTAGCTAAAGCAAAAATTACAAGTCATGGACCCCTGGGGACATACCTAAAATAGATTTTCTAGCTTCTATATACCCTAAAAATCTCTACTCTCACCCACTCTATTCCTACTTTCTGTTCTCTGTCCATTAAACACTTTGTTCTGATATATATCTTAGTGCATTTCAGACACCAAATTGCAGATGCTACAATAATTCCATCCTGAACTCGCTGGGCAGATGACCTCACCAGTGTGTCTTGGAACCTCACCTATCCAGAGCTCTGGCCCAGTGGGAAGGATAGAAATAGACTCAGGTATGGATCAATCTGCTAATGCCCAAGTCCAGTGGAGAAGCAATTATAGAAACTAGAACTCCCACTTTCTGCACCCCATAAAGAATTTTAGTCCATACTCCCAGAGGGGAGAACTGTTAGGGACAAATGGTCAGAGGGTTCTGAATTCCAGTTCCATCAGGACCTAGACAGATAAGAAGGGAAAAAAAGGACATAAGAGGTAGTAACATGTATTGACGTGACTTACAAAGGAAGAGAATAGTTAATTGTATGCACAGAATTTTTCCAAGAATGGGAGCTACTCACTGCCCTAATCCAACCTTCTAGCCTTTTCTCTACTCTGACACTATTTTCTCAGATAATATTTTTGAGTGTGCACTTAACCAGGTACACCACCACCAGGCCCCTCAGACAATATTTTTATCCAACTTCAGGCTACCTATAAAACTCAAGCAAAACTATCATAATTATGTTTCCCTAGGAAAATGCCCAAGATGGACTTTATAGCTCTCTTTTACCCTAGGATCCCTAATCTCATCTGCTCTATGCCTACTTTTTGGTTCCTGTTCATTAACCATTTTGTCTCAATTTATGTCCTGCCACCTTCCAGACACCAAGTTTCAGATGCTACCATGATTCCATCCTGACTTCTCTGGGCAGATGACTTCATCAGTATGTCCTGGAATCTCACCTCTCCAGAGCTCTGGTCCACTGGGGAAGCTATCCTTCCCCAGAAACAGGCTGGGGGTATGGATTGGCCTGCCAATGACCAATCCAGTGGAGAAGCAATAAAAGAGGCCAGAATTCCTACCTTAAGCACCTCAAAAACAAGCTTGGTCTATACTCTGAGTGGGAGAGAAGTGATAGGAGGAAGAAAGTAAGAGGGCTTTGAACTCCAGCTCCATCAGCACTCAGAGAGAGAGAAGAAGGGAAAGGAGAGAGACATATGGAGGTAGTCATGAGTGGCTTGGAGGGGAAGAAAGGATTGGGTCAGGAAGGAAAACGGGGAAATTATGTTTAAATGTAGATAGATAGTTGTAGTGGTGATGACTGGCCCATGTCTAGAATCTTAGGGGAACTGGAACTGTGGTGGCTTGCAGTGGGGCAACAGATTCAGAACACTGGTGCTGGGAATAGAGTGGATTTGTACCCCTGTTGACATGCAATTTTGTAAATAAGTATTAAATCACTAATAAAATTTTAGAAAAGAAAAAGTGGGCAAATATATGTAAATATATATTTACAAAAATAATAAATAGTCAGCCTGTATCTGTGACCTTGGAGAGCTACTGCAGTTTCCAATGGAGGGAATGGGGACACAGAACTCTGGTGGTGGTAAACAGTGTGGAAATACTCCCTGTTATCTCATAACTTTGTAAATCACTAATAAAATAAAACTTTAAGGGGAGTGGTAAAAGGGAATATACACTTCTTTTAAAAAAAGAAAAAGAAAGAAAGGAAGGAAGGAAGGAAGAGCAAGAAAGCCAATAGTATGCACGACTTCCATGAAAGAGGTCCTATTTTATCCTTGGCAACATCAGCAGGCAGAGCTAAACAGTGATCTGGTGAACCAAAACCAAGAACTAACAAATAAGACAGTTATAAGATGAAAAGTTCTGGAGACCTAGGAGATCCAGCATGGAGATCCAGTTAAAATAATGTACCAAATACTTGCAATTTGCTACAAGAGTAAATCACAAACAGTTCTCACCATCACAAACACAAAGATGACAATTGTGTGAGATGATGGATATATTAATTATTTTGATTGTGGTAATCATTTCATAATGCATATGTGAATCAAAATATGTGTACACCTTAAAGTTATACCTGTTTTATATGTCAATCATGCTGAAATAAATGTGAAAGCAAATTTAAAGCTTAGCAATTTCAGAAAAAATGAAATACATATGGATTACATATGTATTTCATATGGCTTATGAATATATTGATTTATACTCAAGTATAAATAAGAAAAACTAAAAATGAAAACAAAATGGATAATATTCTGGACAGACTAGTACAGAAAATATAAGGTAGCAATATTAGACATGGAAGTAGTACCATCACTATTGATCCCATGAACATTACAAGAACAATAAAGAAATATTATGAACAACTTTACACATAAATAACTTAGATGAAACTGACATATTCTTTAAAAGATATGAACTATCAGAGTTCACAAAAGAAGAAATCTGAAGAGGCCTGTATTAAGGAAGTTAAATCAATAAATAATGTTCTTCCCAAAATAAAGTGCCAGATGCAGAAGGTTTTACTGACAGATTCTACCAAATAATAGTGAGAGAAATGCTATTAATTTTTTTTATTCCCCTCTAGAAAATAAGCACTATGGGGACACTACCAAACTCATTATACAAGGCCAACAATACACTTGTACCAAAATAATGTAAGGTAGCACATACATATTATCATGCACTGGAAGCTGGTTCAGTGCCCCAGACCCATCATCATTGGGGAAGCTTCACAAGTGGTAGATTAGTATGGAAAATGTCTTTCATTATCTCTCTTTCTCCTCCTCTTTATTTTTCTCTGTCTCTATCAGAAAAGAAAGAAAAAGAAATGACTGCTAGGTCAGAATCCAGTCAGTTTAATATTTGAAACATTAAACTCTTAGATGAAAGAAACACATACTTGGACATGAAATCTAGGCAGTTAACGAACTTGAAACCTATTCAATATATTTTCCCTGACATATTGAATAAATAGTGATTTATAAGCATATTTTAATAGGGCTTTGACACTGTTCCCACCACCAAAAGTCTGTGTCCGTAACCCCAATCCTTTAAGGTAGACTTGAGAATTCACCCTCCCTCCCTATCAAGAGTTTTTTTTTTTTTTTAAAGGAAACACTGACAGAATCATAGGATAAGAGGGGTACAATTCCACACAATTCCCACCACCAGAACTCCATATCCCATATCCTCCCTCAGTTGATAGCTTTCCTATTCTTTAACCCTCTGGGAGTATGGACCCAAGGTCATTGTGGGATGCAGAAGGTGGAAGGTCTGGCTTCTGTAATTGTTTCCCCACTGAACATGGGCATTGACAGGTCAATCCATACTCCCAGCCTGCCTTTCTCTTTCTCTAGTGGGGAAGGGCTCTGGGGAAGAGGACACATTGGTGGGTTGTCTGTCCAGGGAAGTCTGGTTGGCATCATGCTAGCATCTGGAACCTGGTATCTGAAAAGAGAGTTAACATATAAAGCCAAACAAATTGTTGATTAATCATGAACCTAAAGGCTGGAATAGTGCAGATGAAGAGTTGGGGGAGGGGTCTCCATTTTGTAGATAGCTAGTAGGCATGTTTTAGTTATATTCCAAAGGGCCTGTGGCGATACACATTTTTTTGTTTTTGTTTGTTTGTTTTCCCTGAGACTGACATCTGATATGCAGGTGGATCCTAATTATTGTCTCGGGAGGTGATGTCATGGCTGGGAAAAGCACCAGAAACCTGGATCAAGGAGGAGAGTAGCTCCCAAATATGGGAAAGGGGTATAAATATTGTTGACTGTAAACCCCGATTTGATGTGATCTGGGGCCCATATTCAGCTTAGTAGCCTATGTGACCTCTGCTTCCCTGTAGATCTGAGCTCACATTCTGTGGTCATGAGTAGGAATGTTCCAAGCTGCCCCAATATCAGGACCCATCTCCCTCAGGTATAGCACAGAGTATGTTGTCCAACCTCTCTTCAGAGGATGGAACATTCTCTACCGTTACTGATCCACATTGAAGACAAGGTCCTATGGGGGCCCACAAAGGGGTCTATTGTGTTGTTCCTGATAGAGATGACTGGTAACAATGGAGAGAGGGATTTATTCGAGGTCTGTTTGGGAATCTCAGGACACCCCGACAGCTGATGGGGTGGCCTGATAGTGACTAAAGAGTCATTCATTGTTAAAGTATGACAGTCCCTTGCCTTTATTCAGCTTTTGCAGTCCTTGCTTTGATAAGGTTAGCTTCGGAGTGAGTGAGGGAAGTATAATAGGAAGTAGGTGAGGAAGGTATGTAAGACTAAGTAGACACTATTTCATTGTCAACTTTATATTGACTCACTGCAGACTATTGTGTACTTTTGCTTTCAGGTATATTTTTTGCCCTAATTTATGGATACATGTGAACATATGTTCTATCTCAAGGGACCTGGTCTATATCTAGGTTTTGGGACTTTGTTAGAATTGAACCATCTGGAATGGAATTAGAGAATCCTATGAAAGGAAAGGTCTCAGGCTATGAGTGTTCTCAGGTAATGAGTCTGAAGGGTTGACATTCCACACCTGACGTCTCTGGACACAGTCTGAAGTGAAGCATGCTGAGGTGGTACACGTTGAGTTAATTAGGTTGGGATCAACAGATGCAATATCATTTGGTATGAATTGAGAGAAGCATGCAGGAAAGTGAGCTCCACCCTAGAGGTTCCAGGACTGGGGGAAATACAGGCTCTATAGAGGAAGCGGGAGGTTCCTGCTGTCTTAGGGTTTAAGAATGCAATAGATAGTTATTGCTATAATCATATTGTTTGGCAATTGAAAAATCCCTTTGTTAGTATTTGCTGTATCATATACAACATCACCATAATTTATGTCCTTTGACATTATTTGTATATAGCTGTGCCACCAGTTGCTTCTGTTCTCCCTGGTCTAACTAAGCTTTAAAGAGAGTCAACATATCAAAGACTCAGCCTATGGTCTGTGCATTAAAAGTTTGAGACATCCAATCAATCTTTCCCCTCTCATATTAATTAAATAGTGATTTATATAGCTACAAATTAATAAATAGGAGTGTACATAAACATCATTCTCACCACCAAAAGGAGGTTTTTTTGTTTTTAATTTCTCTGAAGGGGAATTAATGGTTTATAGTCAACAGTAAAATAAAATGCAATAGTATGTACATGTGTAACATTTCTCAGTTTTCCACAGAAGAATTAAAACACTACTAGGTCCTCCTCTGTCTTCTAGGACCTGAACCCTCCCCACTATTTCAGAGTCTTACTTTGGTGCAATATACCAACCCCAGTCCAAGTTCCCATCCAAAGTTTTTTACTTTTGTGCAATACTCCAAACCCTGTCCAGTTCTGCTCTGTGTTTTGCTTTCTGTCTAATCACTTAATGTTTCAAATTTATAAACAGACTGAACTGTGACACTGGGCTTAAATTGTTAAAACATTTCTAATTTTTTTTTTTCAAATACTGAGTTACCCACTGTCTTAGACCAGATCAATCAGAATCATCTGGTCCTGTCAGTATTTAAGATATAGTTTTTAGTAGATAACATTAAGTGACTTAAATCATGGTGAGGACGAGTATAGTATAGTAAAACCTAACCTTGAGATTTTCAATGTAAACCAAGTTCCCAAGTAACCTGGTTATAATAGTAATTATTTAACTAGCCTTCTTATATTCTAAGACTGCAAGGAATCTTCCCCATTCTCCTTAAAATCCTTATTTCTCCCAGTCCTGGAAGCTCTGGAACTTTGATTGTATTTATTTTTATTATTATTGCTTTTTAAATTTGTAGACTAATCTACTTTTATTAATGTCAAGGTAATAGTTTTCTAATTTATCAGCTTACACAGGTAGATTTTTTTCCCCTCCTCTCTCCTTGGGTCCAGAGTTCAGAGCCCCCTGATCATCTTCCTCTAACATTTACCACTCTAGTAGTTTGGACCAAAATTCTTCATGGGAAGCAAAAGATGGGAGTTCTAGCTTCTGTAATTGCTTCTTCACTGGAAATGGGTGTTGCCATCTCTGGCTTGTCATCTCTGGATACAATCTGAAGCCAAAAGGCAGTGGCAGCATAACGTGGAATGGTGGCACTGGTTGTGGTGATTTAGTTGAGGTCAGCAGAGGCAGTATAACAGGGTATGGGATCAAGAGAAGAGACATCAAGAAATACAAGCCCACTAGGGAAAGATAGAAACAGCCTGGGTTATGGATCAACCTGCCAACATCCATGTCCAGTGAAGAAGCTATTACAGAAACCAGAACTCCCATCTTCTGCACCCCATAAAGACTTGTAGTTTGTACTCCCAGAGGGGAACACATGTTAGGGGAGGATGGCCAGAGGTCTTTGAACTACAACTTCATCAAGATCCAGAGAAAGAAGAGAAATAGGAAGAGCATCTTGAAGTATCAGTAGGTGTAGGTATGACTTAGAAAGGAAGAGAAGGCAGGACCATAGGAAAAAAAAAAAAAAAGAGCAAATAGGGGTTGGGTGGTGGTGTTCCCTGTTAGGACCCACTCAAGGTTCAAGGCCTTGCTCCCCACCTGCAGGGGTTCTACTTCATGAGTGGTGAAGCATGTCTTTCTGCCTCTCTATCTACCCCTCCTCTCTCAATTTGTCTCTGTCCTTTCCAATAAAAATAAACAAATAAACAAACAACTAAATAAATAAAAGAGAAAAAAGGTTACCAGTAGCAGAGGATTCGTAGTGCTGAAACCAAGCCACAGTCATAATCTTGGAGGAAAAAAAAGAGAGAAATATATATAAATATAGATAATTATAGAAATAATAGTCAAACCATATCTATGACCTTGGAAGAAACCTACCTAGGTCCTCCTCCACCATGCTCCAAGACCTGAGCCTTCCCTCAACTACCCATCTGCCCAGTCCTTTACTTTGGTGCAATATGCCAAGTCCAATAAAGGAAAATTCTTGTCTTGCTCTTAATCTAGGATGAAATATTTACACTTACACTGTTTAATATGTTGGTAGCTACAGGTTTTATTATTGTTTTACATAAAGTTGATGAAGTTCCTTGTGTCCTTGATTTGTTGAGTTTTTCTTTTTTTAAATTGTCAATGGATGAGTGTTAGATTTTTGTCCAGTGCTTTTTCTGCATTATTTGATATGATCCTTAGTCTATTGATGGGCTGGGTTCCATTAATTAAATTAAAAATACTGAATACTGTAATGCAGAGCTGGAAAAGTCTCACTTGACTGTGGTATATAGCTCTTTAATTCACTATTGACTTTGACTTACTAATATTTTTTATATCTATGTCTTTAATATTGGTCACTAGGTTTTATCTTTATAATGTCTTTATGAAATTATTTATTTTAATTTAATAATTATTATTACAGAGATGAAGAGGTTACATAGGTTCCTTTGCTGAATATGGGCCCCACATAAAATTGAGATGAGATTTGCAGTTACCAATATTTATATACTTTTCTCATATTTGAGAGATACTCTCTTTCCTGATAAGCCTTCTTGTCCTTTTTCCAACTATGACACCATCTCCCCAGACAATAACTTGGACCCACCTGCATATTAGCTGTCAGGCTCAGGCAAAAACTAGTAATATTCCCTTGGAATATACCTATAATAGACCTACTAGCTTTTCTAAAACAGAGATCCCCAAATCTTAATGTGCAATATTCTTGCCTTTAGGTTCATAATTAGTCAATAATTTGTTCTGCTTTATATCTTAACTCTTCTTTCAGCCATCAGGTTCCAGATGCTATCAAGACGCCAACCTGACTGCCCAGGGCAGATGACCCCAATAGTTTATCCTGGAGAGTGCTTCTCCAGAGCCCTGCCCCTCTAGGAAAAGAGAAAGAAACAGGCTGGGAGTATGGATCAACCTGTCAACACCTGTATTCAGCTGGGAAACAATTACAGAAGCCAGACCTCCCACCTTCTGCACCCCATAATGATCCTGGGCCCATACTCCCAGAGGGATAAAGAATAGAATAAAGGTATCGAGGGAGGAGACTGGATGTGGAGTTCTGGTGGTGGGAACTGTGTGGAATTTTACCCCTCTTTCCTATGGTCTTGTCAATACTTCCATTTTATAAATAATTTTTTTTAAAAAGAAGACAATAGATAGTTATTATTGTAACCAAGTTATTAGGGAATTTGGTTTACTTTGAAAATCTTATGGTTAGGATTTGCTGTACCATACAAGACTTTAGCATGATTTATGCCATTTAATGCTATTTACATATAGTTGTATTTATATAGTGACACAAGCAGTTGCTTCTGGTCTCCCTAGTCTAAGACTACAGTTGATTTAATATTTCAATTAAGCAGTCATTATTAGAAATGTATTAAAAATTTGAGCCCATTGTTAAAATTCAATCAGGATAGCGATTTGAAACCTTAAGTACTTAGATTGAAGGAATATATATTCAGAACTGGGGTCTGTGCATTAAAAAGTTTGAGAATTTCAATCTGTTTTCCCCTCACATATTGAAATAGTGATTAGTTTTTGCTATTTCCAAAAATGTCTTGTGTTAAGAGTCATATAGTATGTAATCTTTTCAGATTTATTTCTTTCATTTAGTAATATGCATTTAAGATTTCTCCATATCTTTTTCATTTGATGGTATCTTTTTTCTTTTCCTTTTCTTTTTTTTTTTTAACCACTGTATAATATTACATTGTCTAGATGTACCAGAATTTATCTATTCACCCATGGAAGACTATCTTTCATGTTTTGAAAGTTTTGACAGTTATGTAGTTATAGTTGCATCATTTTACTTTTTTTACATGTTCTTTTTTTTTTCATGTTTAAATAGGTTAGACAGCATTTTCTTTATTAGAATTTCTACCTCTTTATGATGTTTATCTGTTCTTGCATAATGCCTACTTCTTTAACATATGAATCATAGTTATTCTACAATCCCAGTCTGATAATTCCAAAATTTCCATCATATCTGACTCTGGTTGTTATAATGGCTACACTATATCTTTGGATCATTTTTCTTGTCATACTTTGTAGATTGTTATTGAAAGAAAAAAACACACGATATAGATATATCAAGTTAACAATTTAATAGACCTTCAGTACAAAGTTTTATGTTGTGCCTAGAAGTTGTCTATGCTTGATGTTTATTATATGTGTAGATGTTACAGATTTCAGTTACCTCTATAATAATGCTTTATTTTTCATTTTTAGTTTTTCCTGATGTTTCTGAGTTCTCCCTTATTTTTTCTTTAAAGATATTTTATTAGTTATTTAGCAAAATTTTACAAAATTATAATGTTTCAGGAGTAAAGTCTCGCTCTTACATGGTGAGAATTTCACCACACACATCTGACAGGAGATTGATATTGAAAATTCAGAAAGAAATCAAACAACTAAATAGAAACACAGCAAACAGTTTTTATAAAATGGGCCAAAGTTACACATGGGCAATAGGTCTGAATAGACATTACTCTCAAGAAGATATTTAGATGGATCACAGGCACATGAATAGATGTTCCACATCACTTATCTTTAGAGAAATGCAAATTAAGACCACAGTAAAATACCACATCACACCTGTGAGAATGACCTACATCACCAAAATAGAAAATGACCAGTGTTTGCAAGGATGTGGAGAAGAAGAAACTCTGATATATTGTTGGTGAGAATGCAAATTGGCGCAGTCCCTATGGAAAACAGTCTGGAGAGTAGTTAAACAAATAAAGATAGAAATAACCTACAGTCCAGCAATACTGCTTCTATCCATATATTCAAAGGATGTAGAAGTGCTAATTCAAGAAGATGTATGATACCCTGTTTATAGCTATATTATTTACAATAGCCAAAGTATAGAAACAACCAACATTTCTATTCCTTAGAATTCAGCAAAAAAAAAAAAAAAAATCCTTTAAGATAAAGATAAAAAAAAAAAATAAGAAGCTGGGTGGTGGCACATCTGGTTGAAGGTACATGTTATCATGCACAAGGATCAAGGTTCAAGCCCCCAGTCCCCATCTGCAGAAGGGAAACTTCAGGAATGGTGAATCAGGGCTGCAGTCCTCTCTCTCTCTTTCTCTTTCTCTCCCTCTCCCGCTCTATCCTTCCATTCTCTAAATTTCTCTATGCTATCGAATTACAAAATATTGACACACAAATAATTGTATTAAATTTATAAATAATGCTAAAAATCTTATCAACAACTAAATGTTGAACTAAAAAAAATCCATCTAGTCCTATTTTTTTCTCTCTAATTTAGGATGTTTTATTGAGTTAAAATTACTGCAGTTTTGCTTTGTCTTATGAAGATACCCACTCCAATCAGCCTCAAAAGCCCCCTGCCCTTTTCTCTTATTCTTTAGATTAAATATCACAATAAAAAGCCATTGTAAATGTAAATGGACAGTAGTTAATACTATATCTTATGATGCAATAATAGGACATTTAAAAAGAGAGCAATATCTAAATTTTAATAGATTATTATAGAATTAGTCATAGGGAACCTGGTTTATTTTGTTGCATGAAATGCTTATATACACAGAGGAAAAGGAATGAGTTTCCAATTAATTGCCTTCCTGTTTATCCAGCATGCCTATTTAAATAAAACTGCAGGTATAAAAACCCTAACTAAAAGGTGACTATTGGCATCTCACAAAGAGATTTCATATAAGCAGTTTGAAAATTCCTCTGGGGTATGTAAATTAATTTTATGTGGCTCATCTGAGTTTCATTAATTTATTAAACAATCATTTATTATATGTTCAGTCTTGTTAATTACCCTTCCAAGTTCAAGAGCTAAGCTGAGGGTCAAAACGTATTTCCTACTTCTAAGGAGTTTAAAGTCTAGTAGGAGAGAATAAAATACTATGTGACAAGTACTATAAAGGTGATACCATGGGGAAGCAATTCAACCAACCTATGGGGGTAAAGAATGCCTTCTCTGAGAAAGAGATATCTGGATTGAGATTTGAATCACAGCAACAATCATGCATATGGGATAATGGGAAAGAGTGTTCCCAGTAGAAGAAATAGTACATTAAAAAAACACAGGGTGAAGTATAAAAGCCATTTTAAGAACTGGAAGACATAGTGAAGTTAAAATTCACTTAGGAGAGTAGAGAATGTTGAGGGTGAAAAGATTCACAAGGGTCAGGCCCTATAAGGGGTGTAAGTAATGTGGAGTTACTGATATCTCATGTAAAGGAAGGCATGGATAGATTTTATTTCATTTTTTAAATATTCCTTGCATTTCAGTAGATGGCTGAAATATCAAAAAAAAAAAAAAGTCATATGGGAGTTGGGTGGTAGCGCAGTGGGTTAAGCTCAGGTGGTGCAAAGCACAGGACCGGCATAAGGATCCTGGTTCGAGCCCCTGGCTCCCCACCTGCAGGGGAGTCGCTTCACAAGTGGTGAAGCAGGTCTGTAGGTGTCTGTCTTTCTCTCCCCCTCTCTGTCTTCCCCTCCTCTATCCATTTCTCACTGTCCTAGTCAACAACATTGACATCGATAACAACAGTAATAACTACAGCAATAAAACAACCAGGGCAACAAAAGGGAATAAATAAATAAATATTTTTAAAAGTCACATATTTATATACATTCCTTCTCCAATTCTCAATTTGAAGGTATTGTGATATAGAGCCACAGCTCTTGAAAAACGCTCTTTTCTTAGGAATATAAGAAAGAATATAGGCCCTGCACCTATATTCCTAGGCAAAGATTTTGTGGCACTCCAATTGTATAATGTGGGCATCAGTTATAGCCTCAGAAATCACCAGTAAATGTTATTAGAAGTCTTCCCTGTAGAGCTATTGAGTATCAAGTTCAAGTCTTACAGTCTTTGAGCCAATCTTAATGAAGGACAGCCTTGAGAGATGAGTGCCTTTAGCTTTCTAGCAAGTGATTCTGGACTTGGTTTTGCTCCTATTGACTTCTATTTCAAATATTGGTAATTCACTCACTGTAGTAGATCAGTTACATCCATGGTCCCAATTAACAATCTGTCCGTTTCCAAATTCTGTGCCCTATAACTTGATAGTCTTTTCTCTTCTGACACTGGGCTTAGCCACATGACTTGCTATGGTCAATATATTTGAAAATGTGACACAAGCAGGGGCTGGAAAGGTATGTTTAGGTCTTCTCTTATACCTCTGCTACCTTTATGAATAACAGGGTAGTTTTCTTCTTATCACCTGGTTGTCAGCTGCTTCATGTCACTGGACACACTGGACCTATTTGGGTACAGGCACTGGCCTATAGTATGCATCTTTTCATTGCCTTCATTGTCACTGTGTTGACAAGTGGATGAAGAACTGTCATCTGGAGAATTTTCTCTCTGTCTTAATTTGCTAGGTTTGCTGTAACAAAACACCAAAGACTGCATGACTTAAACAACAGAAACTTATTTTTTTTAGTCATTCTGAGAAAAGGTTTAGATCAAGGTTTTGGCAGCACTGATTGTTTCTAAAGTTTCACTCTTCAGGTTGTAGATGGTTGTCTGTTCCCTGCATGCTCACACGGTCTTCTCTCAGTATGTGTCTTGTGTCTAAATTCAGTCTTGCAAGGTATGGCTGGGGAGGTGGCTCAGTGAGAATAGTGCAGAAATCGTATGTGGGATGCCCAGGTTTGATCTTGGCATTGCACATGTAAGAGCAGTGCTTTGGTTTCTCTTTCTTATAAAATATATAAATGGGGAGTTGGGCAGTAGTGCAGCGGGTTAAGCACACGTGGCGCAGAGTACAAGGACTGGCAGAAGGATCCCGGTTCAAGCCCCGGCTCCCCATTTGCAGGGGAGTTGCTGCACAGACGGTGAAGTAGGTCTGCAGATGTCTATCTTTCTCTATTCCCTCTATCCTCTCCTCCTCTTTCCATTTCTCTCTGTCCTATCTAACAACAATGACAACAATAATAACTACAACAATAAAACAACAAGGTCAACAAAAGGGAATAAATAAATATTAAAAATTTTAAAAATATATAAATGAATATATGTATATGTGTGTATATACATATATAAACACATTTGTATATACATATATATATATATATTTAAGTTTGTTTCCTCTTATAAGGACTCTAATCATCTTGGATATAGGGTCACTTTGATAACCTAATTTTTTTTACTTAATTACATTTTTATTGCTCCTATCTCCAAATACAACCACATTTTGATGTATCGTGGGTTAGGGATTTCACATAGAAACTTTGAGGGCACACTATTCATCCCCTAATACCTTTCCATATCTACTGATCATGCCCAAATTTAATGTTCTTTATTTCCCTCTGTCCTATGTGTTTCAGATCTGTGCTTTCTGTGCCGTCAAGTTACCTGAGTGGTGATAATTGACTTACATAAATATTGCTCCTCACCTACAATCTTTTGCTCGCTGTATTTTTGAGGTGATAGTGTCCAGGCTTCTCTTTACATCATTTATACCTAATTAACTGTCATCCCTTACAGCAACAGTAGTTTTAGTCAGAGTAGCTGAAGAGTCAAATGGTATCACTTGCTTGCCAAAATGACAAGGTCTACAGTCAACTGCTAAGACTGAGTTCAGAGAAGTCTTTCCTAGGGTTGCCCTGCCCTAGACTCAGTAGCAGCTCTTCCCATATCCAGCTTGTTGAAGGGCATCAGCAAGACAGTGTGTGCCTGTAACTGGTGCCTGTGGCAGGAGGTAGTTGGGTAGTGACCATGTTAGTCCCTAGGGATTTCAGGGTTCTCTGCTAAGAAAAGACAATCCCAAGGAGTATGTGGTGAGCAGTGAGGGTTTCAGAGTAAGACAGAGCTGCCATTACTCCTGACTCCATGATTTGGTAGTTATGATCTTGGGCAAACCACTTAACCTCTTTGGATCTCAGTTTCCTTGTCTGCACAACAGATGATGACTAGATGTCATAAGGGTTAGTAGTCTGATGTTCTGTGTTTGACCCTTACTGGGGACCTGAACATTTGCTCACTGAAAGAGAAATGACTCTGAGTGAGAAGATAGGAGGGACCACTGGAAACTTCAGGGGATTCTGAAATCTCATGGAGTGGTTAGGCAATGTTAGTCTGCAAGCATACTTAGAATTTTCTTTCCTTCAGCTCCTGTCTATGTACATATATGTACACATATATACATACACACAAACACAGATACACATGGAGCTCAAGACACATACTGAGTAAATAATCACCATCCATGGGGACACACACATGTGACTGCACAGAGCACTCTCACACATGTGCATAGGGACTTGTAGATCCAGAATGTCCCTTTGCTAAAAGACACACACACACACACACACACGTATGTACACATACTTCTAGATCCCATTCATGCTGGCTGTTCCCGCAATAAAATGGGACCCTGAATTTGCCACAACATGGTCATATATATATATTAGAAACCATATATTCAGCTTTCTTCCCCTTTCACTGTATCTAAAATTAAGTACTAAGGGGAGGGGGAAAGCTCTAGCCCAGAAAAGGAAGCCATACATACAGATTGTAATCACCACCCTATGTTGCTGGTGGAGAGAAATGGATGTTGAGCATTGAATGTTAAAAATTGTGTTGAATTAGATAAGAAAATCCCATGTAGACTTTGTTAATGATTCATAATCAGCTAATAAGCTCATCTTGAGGAGAATAATGATCCGCGGACCTGTTGGCTCGTTTATCACTGTGTTTTACAACATTGGCAAAGAAACTAATTAAATCCCCGCATCATTACAGAGAATCCCTTTTAATAGAGATACAATGATGCACTAGAGGCTACAGATTACACTGCAAATTGTACCAAGAGATTTTGGACAGCGGGTTTTAATTAACATGTGAGCCAGAAGCAGCTTACTTAAATAATAACCAGTGCTGGAACCATCTGCAAGGGGAGTCAGACAGTAGGTAGAGACAGGGGCTGAGGCCCAGGAGACCAGGAGAGTATCTGCTGGGGCCAGGGCTTGGGCAGGGGGTGTTTCAGAGTCAGGATTGTGGGGGGGGCAGAGGGGAGAAACTAAGGCAGGACTCAAGTCCAGAAGAGGAGAGGGGTGTTTAAAAGTATATCAGTGGAAAGAAAGAGACTAGGTGAAGGGCAGCAACTGTTGCCAGGAATGTATGGACTGGAGTCCACACTGATCAGCTCTGGATAAGCCCTCCTCACCCCCAACACACATATTGCATGTAGAAAAATAAAATTACACAGAATAAGCATGTCCCATGGACTGTTGTCTGCTGTCGACTTCATCTCTTGATGGTTGGTTCAGCTGTTAAGACCTTCTGTAAGGCAGGTGGGATAGGTAGAATAGGTGCCCCAAGAGAGACTCAACCCTTGGGATGCTTGCAAGTGGGCATAGCCAATGAGCCTTTAGGAACTGACAGCCAAGATCTTTTTCCCATGATCTTTTATAGTCTTGTTTTCAAAGAGATACCCCAGTCAGTGGGGCAACAGACAAATAGACATAGAGACAAGTGGGTAAAAGGCAAATGAGTGGAGAATGAAATAGGAAACTGCTTTGTCATGAACCACACATGCAGTCTTGGATATAAGTCCTGGACAAGTACGTGGGATTATGTGCCACTTTAAGGCACATGATTGTTGGAGCTGCTCCTACTGAGTTGGATTTTCAGAGAGCACAAGCCTTCTCGGACCCTGCCTCAGTCACACAGCAACTGCTTGCTGTTAGCTTGAGAGACTTGTCATTAATTTTCCTAGACAGTCCCCAAGTCTGGATATCTTTCTGTTCTCTTGTCAGAATCCAGGCTTTCCTTCTCAGACTGAGGCTCAATGCCAAGGTGGCCTGTGCCACAGGCACCATCACAGTCTTCAAAGACACTTTTCTCACAGTTGTGGGGAAGATCAATTATCTGTGCTGGCAGGACATGGGAAAGATTTCTCCCCAAGTTCATGTCCCTCTCTCTGAGAAAATAAGCTGAAGGTTTCCTCCACTGAGGCGTGTATATTATTATTTTTTTTGAAGATCGGCAGCAAAATGATTCATAAAACCTTGGAAACAGATTTTGTGTAAAGCCTCAAAGAACAATAGCTCATTGTGTACTGAGACTCCCACCTGATATTCTGCCAAAGGCGTGATGCAGGCTCCTTTGAGATGGAGCTGCACCAGCAGTCATTTCCCAGTCTGTAGTTCTCCTGGGGTTCCATGGCAACACCGTGAAGATCAGCCCAGCAACCTTTCAGCATCCCCAGGCAGCAGTCGCCCTGTGCCTGGGCTCCAGGCGACCCCAAGGCTGGGGTGCCAGTCATATATTGGAGATACTGCTAATACTGTGCACATAGGCTTCCTAAAGTAACTTACACACACACACACACACACACACACACACACACACACACACACACACACACACACCACCCTTGATGTAGAGCCACTGGGCTCTCCTTCTTTCCTCTTCTCCCATCCATATCACAGGCCACATGTCCCAAACCCTCCCCCTTTTCCCTATTTTCTCACCCTCACTTAGGTCTTCATCTCATGGTTCCAGAGTAACTCTACTTTCCTTCTTTTAGCCTTACAAATGCCATGGAGTTCAACCTCCAGAGAGGCATGTAAAGCAGAAAAGGAAATGACCATTATCACTAATGTTATAGTGGGAGTAAGAACCAAGCATGTAGATGTTCGTACTACCAGGCAGGCAGGGTTCTTTTGCAAAGCAGTGATCTATTTCAGCTTCCTCCCTGGGATTCCTCAAGGAAACCATCACAATTATTTTCCATCTGGTCTCTGCTCCTCTTTTGACCCCCTCAAGCAGATCCTCGGGCTCCTGCCAGGATCCTATCACTTCCAGCTCTGGAGTTGTCAGAGCCTCCTGCATTACTCATGTGTAGAGTCAGGGCCTACGACTTCCTGTCTAGAAGGGACTTTCTGGGTTAGCTGAGGTAAATCCCTTATCCAGATAGATCTTGAGGTTGACACTCTGGGAGGCTAAAGGCATGTGGTAAAGGTAAAGGGACAAAAGGTCAGATTCCTTGGAAAAACCAACAAACCTGGGTCCTGGAAGCAGCCCATTCCAGTTTTACACAAAAGTTGTTACTGACTGTCATCAACCAGGCAGGGAAGGTTGCTCCTACCAGATCTGGTGCAGTAACACAAGCCTTTTCATTGTGGTGTCTGCAGGTCTCTCCCTCCCTTCTCCCAGGCAATGCCTTGAGAAGAACAGCAATTCAGCCATTAATAACGATTAAGGTGCACAAACTTATATTTATCTTTAAAAGAAAGGCAATCAATACTAAAAATGGCATCACTTTTTAAAGATCTTATCACCTCTTCTTTAGAAATATTTGTCTACTATTTGTGAGCAAAGGAAACAGTAGTCAGTGGTGAGTCACCCCATGACTCTTTCTTTTCTTTTTTTTTCTTTTTATTTATAAAAAGGAAACACTGACAAAACCATACGATAAGAGGGGTACAATTCCACACAGTTCCCACCACCAGAACTCCATATCCCATCCCCTCCCCTGATAGCTTTCCTATTCTTTATCCCTCTGGGAGTATGGACTCAAGGTCATTATGGGGTGCAGAAGGTGGAAGGTCTGGCTTCTGTAATTGCTTCCCCGCTGAACATGGGTATTGACAGATTGGTCCATACTCCCAGCCTGCCTCTCTCTTTCCCTAGTGGGGCAGGGCTCTGGGGAAGTGGGGCTCCAGGACACATTGGTGGGATTGTCTATCCAGGGAAGTCTGGTTGGCGACCCCCATGACTCTTTCTAACTCCATGTTCAGTGATACCATACCACATGCTTCATATTGGCCACAGTAGGAGTATATCACAATGTGGAAGGGAATAAACCATGGGAATCAGCAAATCTAAAAACCTGGGTTTCTCCTTCTTTTCCTCTTCTTCCTCCTGCTTTTCCAACAACTCTGCAAAGTATGGATTCCAGTTTTATGAAGGAAGAAACTGAAATTTAAGTGTCAGAAGTGGCAGGGTCCAAAGTTCCATAGCTGTGAGTCTTAGAGAGCCAGGATCTGAGTGCATTCATGTCTTATGGTTCCAATAAATGCTATCTATTTTTTCAATTTTAATTTTCATTTGTACCATGAACTGTGTATGTTACTGGTGCATTCCAGGGAGCCTGGTCAGGAGACCCTTATCTCAGTGTCTGTGCTGCAGGTAGTCTAGTGTGGCTACCATGGTGGTACAGATGGTAACAGGGTCATGTCTCCATGATGAGCTGTGTGCTGTGGAAAGTGCACCAGCCACAGAGGGAGGGGAGGTCTGGATCAAAAGCCCTGCTCTTCACCGCCTCTCTACAGATGCTTGAGTAACCAGCAGCCGCCTAGGATTTCTCCTCTCTACTGCAGGGCTACTACTTCACATGGTTGGATTGAGAATTAAATAAATAATATTCTCAAAGCTCCTGGTGTGCTATCACATACCATAAGTATGAATAAAATGAATGTTTCTGTCCTCTTCTCTCCCCCTATGACTGAGATTCTCTATTGTCATTCAGACCTGGCACACTGATATGGAACAGGGTAACTACTCTGGAGATTATATATATATATATTCCACCAGTGATATTCCTATGGCTCCGTGCTGGCACTACTAACCCACTACTTCTGGAAGCCATTTTTTCCTTTTTTTTTTTTCTTTCTAATTTTTATTAGATAAGATGGAGAGAAATTGAGTGAGGATGAGGAGCTAGAAAGAGGGAGAGAAAGAGAGACACTTGTAGACCTGCTTCACTGTTTGTGAAGCAGATCCCCTGCAGGTGAGGAGTAAGGGCTCAAACCTAGGATCTTGAGCTTGCTTATATGTATGTTTAACTGGTACACTCCTGCCTGGCCCTGAAATGGTATTTGTTTTGCTGTGCCAACACTTGGTCCACATTCTTTCTTGAGAAAGCCAGTTGGTAGGATTTTGTGTTACTGTGGAACTTTCTGTTTCAGGAGCCATCCAAGTCAGAGAGGGAAGAAAGTAGGGGAAGCCAGAAGCGCTACAACACGCTATCGACTTGCAATATTTTTCCTGCCGCTCCTGCTTCTGCTTCACAGAGGTCATAGATGGTATATTGCTTGGGTGTGATGTTGTTCTGGGATTCCACCATGGCAACCTCTGGAGCAGGAGATTCATAGTGCTGGCACGGAGCCCCAGTGACTGGAAGCAATAGTTAGGCAGCCTCTTGATTGAGTCTCCTTGTTTGGTTATTGGGAGATCTGAGTGGACCCTTTCCAATCCTCTCCCTGAGTGATCCCTGGTTGACAGTAATAAGATGCCATCTGCAGATTTCCCCACTCTCCTCTGGGCACTAAGCTTGGATGAATGAGCATTCTTGGTATTGGAGAACAAAGCAGGGAGAGAATCTGTCCATTTCTCTCTTCTACTTAAAAATGCTAAGTATCTTCATTACTCCTCTTTTGCTACTGGAGATAGGGCCTCTCTGTTGTTCACAGGTCAGTCCCGCCTCTCTCTGCTGTTCTGCTCTCACCCCATTCCTGAAACTTCTGTGACTTTGCTTCATCAGTCACCTCCCCTATCTTGCATTTCCAATCTTTCCCTCTAAGTTGACATCTTCTGAGAAATGTATAAACGTGCTCAGGTCCTCCTGACCCCCTTGAGTGACTGCTCTATCTCTCTCCATCATTCAACTTGTCACCGCTGCCACTTCCTCACCACCCACTCCTTCCTTCATCCTTGTGCAATCTGCCTTCCGCCCCCACTTCTCTATGGAAACTGCTCTTCTAATTTCTCTAGCAGCATCCTCATCACCAAATTGAACGTATTCATGGCCCAGAGGAAGTACCAAGGAAAGCAAAGCCTCCCTCCCAGAGCTGGTATAGGGAAAAGTTAAGGTTGGTAGGAGACCACTTCTAATGAGAGATTTATTTTCAGGCAGTTTGATCTGCAAATAGCTACCCCAAATGACTTATACCAGTCATTTTTGTGTTATCCCATTGGGTCAACAAAAGAAAAAAAAAGTCTAAGTGACTTTCTCTCAACATCACACAAGTGAGTACATAATTCTGCAGGCTTAGCAGCCCTGGTTCTTTACCATCCCCATCACCATCTCCTGTTATGAAACACTCCGCAGACTTTCATTTTATTCTCACCGTTGTTTCCTAGTGGAAATCTGATCCCACTCAAATTGACCTCTGCCTTTGCAATGAAGAACTGGTCAACAGTAGCTGCATCTCCTAAAAAGATAGAGGTGTTTTGCAGCCATCTGGCATATTGGCTCTGATCTGTAGTGTATAACAGTAGCTCCATCAAGTATGTGACACTGGTATAGAAATATTATCTTAGCAATGAATTCTTATTCAGTTGGAAGTCATTTGATTGCACTTCTTTAAAAGCACACTGTAAATGTAGGTGCCTTTTTCCCTTAAGTCACCTTCTTGAGAAGATATTACTGTGTTCTTACCTTTTTTGGTGCATTCCATCTCCAATGGGTACTTAATAAATGCTGAATAAGTGGATAGATGAATGAATAAGTATTACAAGGATCAAGTTTTCCTTCCTGAAGTTATTATTAGCCAAGTCTCCTACAAAGATTAGCTGGCTGTTACTGAACATAATTAGGGTTGATCTTTGGAGATATCACACATGAAGATACATCTTTGATGAATAAAAAGACCTCACTAAATCCAAGGGTACATGATCGTCCAGTACTCAGAGGGACTGCACTTCAGTGCTTGTTCTCTTCTGGCATGCCCATGGCCTCAGCCCCACTCTAGAAGCCCAGTGGGGCCTCTGAGAAGCACATTTGTAAAGACACAACCTATCTGGATGCTCTTCAACACCTTCTATCAAAGGCTGTCTGTCATAGGGGAAGTCACAGTGCTGGCTGGAGCATCAGGCTGTGCCCATCAGAGTGACCAGCCTCCTGTGGAATCCTGCTGCCTTCTTCCCATTGATTTGGCCAAGATCTTTATTGTCTGCTCAAATGTAATTAAAGAGTCTTCTGATGGTGCCAATTAAAGACTCGGAGGGACGGGAGCGGGTGCTCACGGCATCATATGGTGCGGCGCGGTGAAGCTGTAAACATCCATTAGCCATTACAGTTCTCATTAGTCCTTGAAAAACAACTCATTAGTGTCCATAGAACTGACAGGTAAATACAGCTAATGGGCTAAATCTATCAATAAATTCATTGTGTGCAAAATCAGGGTTTCTGTCATTGTGCTGCTTGCAGTGACTAATCAGAAGGTTAAATACTCCTCCTGCAAAAATATATATAAGTTGCAAAGCACTTAGCCTGATAGACTGTGAAAAAATGGCATGTGAGAAACTAATGAAGACATCAAAGGCTTTATTTATACGTAGGGTGGGTTCATTTCAAGTTCAGGTTGCTATGAACTGTCACAGCTGTTTAGCTGAGACTAAATTTTAGAAAGCATATTGATTTGTTTTAATTTAAACGGGGCAGTTTACAAAAAGCTGCTTGAATCTGAAGTTATTCCAGAGATGATTGCTCAGTGCATGATGGTGGTGGTAATGGGGGCCTCAGCATGCATCTCTCCCTCCCACCCCACCACCACCCAACAAAGGGCATCTCCAGAGGGGGTGCTCATCCAGCAAACTTGGGTTGGGCTGGGGTAGGGGGCACCCCAGCAAATTAGGATGGCAGGATTAGACACACTCTTTAGGTTCATCTAGCCGCTCACTTCCTCAAGGTACAGCGGGGGAGACTGAAGCCCAGGCAGGCTGGTACTAGGTTTGGTGTCATTTGCTGCACTGGTGCAAAGGCCAGGCTGTATCTTCTTGCTTCCTCCTGCCTGATGGCACCTTACTCTCTCCAGGAGGAATTCAGTGCTCTTGGGATAGGCAAAGCCACACACAGATGTCTCTCCAGTTATCTTCCCTTCTTCCCTGCCCTTGGCCATCTCCACCCCAGCCACAACCACAGCCATAGCCACAACCACTTTAGCCCAGAGTGGTCACAACTTCCTTTTTCCTGTGGTTTCCCAGAGTGGTCACAACTTTCCTTTTCCTTAGACTTCTGCACTTTAGGGAGCAGTGCAAGCTCAGCTTCTTCCTTTATAGCCAAAAACCCCTCCCACATCCAGCTGCCTGTCCCAGCCTTGTGTGAAAATGCTCCTCTTTTCCCCTTGCTAAGATGAAACTTAGGACTTCCTGATCTCAAAAGCATAAAACACCAGGAGAGGTTGCAAATTGGTCATAGGTAAGTTGTGTCTGATCTTTTGACCCTAGCCTTTAGGATTAAAAAATACTGTTGTTTAAATTTGCAATCACCATAAAACATGAGAGGTTGACATAAAAGTTTGGTTTTCCAGCTTCTTTGGGGGAAATTGGAAGATGTGACTTCATTGGGTTTGCTTATTCCATGGTCCTGCTCCCGAGGGTAGTGTATTGAATCCCCTTTGGATGGGGTTGTACTTCCTGACACACCTACTTCCTGAGCCTGTGGCCTGTACAGGAATAGAACAGCACCTTGGTTGACAGTCACAGTAGGTGTCATGGCACACCTTCACTCCCAGCTGCAGAATGAATTGAATGGCTCTGGTTGCACTGTGTCATCAGCTTCAGAGCCAGATCCCAAACAGGAATGCAGAACTGGTCCTGCCTTCTCACAGGATTCTTAGATCAGTGAGTCTCCAAATCCAGCAAGGGCTCTCAGAAAAAGACAAGTATCGGTTCCATTTTCCTAACCTGCTTTTGTTGGCCTGTTGATGCTTCCCAAGTTAGCTCTTTCTTATTTCTCCTCTTTCACTTCCCTCCTCTTCCTCTCTCTTCTTTATAAAATAGAGACAGAACAGAGGAGGGAGGAAGAGATTGGGAATGGGACCATAGCACTGAAACTTCTTTTAATATGATAGTGGCCAGGCTTAAATCTGGATCATGTACAAGGCAAAGTTGCACACTACCCAAGTGAGCTATTTTGCCCTCTCCTCACCCCCATGGCTTCTTTCAAAAGAAGCAAATCTGGGCATGTGATTCCTTTGAATAAAAGCTTTCATTCTCCTCCCACTGCTTTTATGACAAAGCCCAGAACCCTGACAATGGCTCACACAGCTCTGTATCTCTAATTTTGTCCTCCTGCCTCCTCATCTCTCATTTCCTTTATAATGCCCCCTTTCTGTTTCCCCTAACCTGTCCTATTGACTTTCTCTTTAAAAATTATTTTACTTATATCATAAAAGAAAGTATGTTATAGGAGAGAGAGAGAGAGAGAGAGAGAGAGAGAGAGAGAGAGGGAGAAAGAAAGAAAGAAAGAAGTCAAACACATGTGGTACTAAGACCTCGACCAGGAGCCTCAGATAGGCAAGTCCCATGTGCTAGCATGCATCCTCCAGTGGCCAGCTCGGGCATGCTCTTCTTCCTGACTGAATTGCTCCTCTCTAGGTATTTTCATGTCTGGGTCCTTCATTCTAGCCTCTCTTTTCTCACAGTTGTTAAGGATATCTTTACCTTTAGGCTCCTTCATGCTGGAGGGTTTTGAGCAGAAAAATGGCGTGGTTTCTTGTTAAAAGTAAAAAAGTATTCCAGCTATGTTGAAAACAGACCATGAAGAAAGCATGGTGAATGGATCACTGAAGTAATTTAGGTGAGGGATGTTGTGATTTGACAAAATGGTGGTAGTGGAAATGGTTTCAGAATCAATGCTAGAGGTATACTAAGGTGATATGATTAGCTAAACAATTAAACATTGAATACAAGGGAAAAAAGATGAGAATCCAGGCTGGGTCCATGGCTTTTTACCTGACTATATAGAAGATCAGAGCTGTCATTTAGAAAGGCTGGAAAAAACTCTAGCAGTCTTGGAAGTAACAGGATCTAGGATGTATTTGTGTGCATGTTACATTTAACACATGTACTAGATATTTTAGATCACAGGATTTGCATGGCTGAGGGATCAAAGGTTCCAGGTTCAATCCACAGAACTACCATATGCTATAACTGAGCACTGCTCCAGTCTCTATGATGGAAATACATGCATACACACACATTTAAAAAATATTTATAAAAAGGAAACACTGACAAAACCATATGATAAGAGGGGTACAACTCCACACAGTTCCTACCACCAGAACTCCATATCCTATCCCCTCCCCTGGTAGCTTTCCTATTCTTTAACCCTCTGAGAGTATGGACCCAGGGTCATTATGGGGTGCAGACGGTGGAAGTTCTGGCTTCTGTAATTGCTTCCCTGCTGAACATGGGCGTTGACAGGTTGATCCATATTCCCAGCCTGTCTCTCTCTTTCCCAAGTGGGGCAGGGGCCTGGGGAGGTGGGGCTCCAGGACACTTGGTGGGGTTCTCTGCCCAAGGAATAAACATATTTTTAATGGCAGAGCAGTGGTAGAATATATGCCTTGGATGTATGAGGCCCTGTATTAAATCTTGGTGTGTATATACACACACACACACACACACACACACACACACACACACATTGGACTTCGACCTCTGGAGAAGTTGGAGGGAGAGGAAACTGGGAGTCCCAGTTTGTAGACAGTGCTGAGAGCTACGAGGGCAGATGAATGGTCCAGAGAGCCAGCATAGCTCATGAAGAGAAGAATCCGAGAAGTGAAACATGAGACCTGCTATTGTCTGAAGCACAGTGAGATGAAGAGGAGTCAGAATTGGAGACAAGAAGAAATTTTCCTTCCTAGAAAGTGAATCAAAAATAGGAAAGTAAACAGATTGCCCAGTTGCCCAAAGAAGCAGTAATGTTTCAAGTTGCCAAAGGACACCAACAGTGAAGGAAGCCAGCCAAGCCTGATTGCTGACTGACCTGCTAGACTCACTCTCGTGAGGAGCCATGTCTTGGGAAGCAATGAATGGGAAAGTGGGCCTAAGAGAGAAAAAGAAGAGAAAAATCTGGGAGTGCTGAGTAAAGTGACTTTACAAAGGAGTTTTGCTATAAGGTGACAGATGCTGGGGTGCAAGTAGAACTGGATGGGGAAAGACAAAGAAGTTTTTGTTATTACCATTTTTTTTTTTGAGATGAGAAAAATGACAGTGTGTTGGCTGGTGGGAACAATCCAATAGAGAGCAAAAGATCTGATGGTGCAGGAGAGTGAAGGGATAATTACTGAGTTATTTGTCACAGCAAAAAATTAGAAAGAGCCTAAAATGTCCATCAAGAGAAGAATAGATAAATAAAATATGTTATATTCAGAATGGTTAGATGTTCCACAGCTGACTCATTGCCTGGAGGAACACATTTCAATAGCAAGAAGGAAACTCGGTGGTGCACTTGCTTAATGATGTTTGTGCCAAGAACTCTCAAAGAACTTAACTCAGACCATACAGGTGCCGACCCCCCCCCCCCCAGTCCCTAAACACTTTTAAATGTCCAGGTGAATGCATGGCTGTATCTGATATTATCTTAGAGTAGCTTCCTCTTGTTTGTCCTGATCAGAAGAATGTGGCTGCTGTTGCTGCAATTTATTGTGATAAAAGTCAAAGTAGTGGGGGGACTAGGGAGTGGTGCATCTGGTTGAAAGCACACTTTACTGTGCACAAGGACTCAGTTTCAAATCCCAGTTCTCCACCTGCAAAAAAGAAGGTTGGGTGCTTCATGTGAAGCCGGTCTGTAGGTGTCTCTCTGTCTCTCTATCTCCCCTCCTCAGTTTCTCTCTGTCCTATATAATAAAAATAGAACAACAAATGGCCACATGAAGCAGTAGATTCTTAGTGCCAGCAATAACTCCAGTGGCAATTAAAAAGAAAAGGTAAAATTAAAATAGTAGCTATAGATTATGGCACATTTCCTTGACTTTCTGTCATGAGGGAGCTTGCATTTCAGATGGACGTTAAATAACAAAACCTGACAATTATTAATTTAAGTTGTAATGAATGCTATAAAAGTAAACATCAAAGAGGGGCCTGGCTCTATTTGGGAGAGTCCAGAAATATTTTTTATTGTTTGTTTATTTATTCCCTTTTTTTGCCCTTGTTGTTTTATTGTTCTAGTTATTATTGTTGCCGACTTTGTTGGATAGGACAGAGAGAAATGGAGAGAGGAGGGGAAGACAGAGAGGAGGAGAGAAAGATAGACACCTGCAGACCTGCTTCATGGCTTGTGAAGCGACTCCCCTGCAGGTGGGGAGTCGGGGGCTTGAACTGGGATCCTTACGCCAGTCCTTGCACGTTGCAAACCTGTGCTCAACCTGCTGCGCTACAGCATGACTCCCTCAGAAATATTTTTAAGATGAAAGCTGAAGAGTTAGTATAAAACAGTCAGGCAATAGTGGGGGAGAGGCGCAGAGATGATGAGAGAGGCAGAATATTCCAAACAGAAAGAGGAGCATCTTCCATAGTTCCAGCAGTTACTGAGCTCATCAGTTGTGTCCTCAGTGAAGAAGGCGCAAGTCCCTGGTCATCTGGGATGTCCATTGTATGAAAAGAGACAGAGTGAATACGTCATGAGATGGGATTCTATTAGTGACTGGTGCTATTAGGATAATAAATCAAGTGTGTGGGGGCTTGGGGGAGGAAGAACTGATTGATATTATAGGTGGTGCTGTTAGAAAGACACTGAGAGGAAGAGAGAGGTGATCTTTCACTTAAGACCTGACATTCAGATGTACCAAGAGAGTGTCCCAAACATAAAAAATGGAAAGTACAAATGTCCAGAGGTGGAAATGAGCTTCTCTCATTGGGAAAACAGCAGAACCAATGTGGCAGGTCAAGTTTTTATTTATTTATTTATCTATCTATCTGTTTATTTAGTTTTTAGAGCCTGGAGCTACTGGGGTCTTGCCCGTGTGCTATTTTACTGCTCTAGGTTGCTTTCTTATTTAAATAGAGAGGAGAGAGAAAGAGAGAGAGACTGATATCACAGCACCCACTAGAGCTTCCTCCAGGGCAATAACACTCCCCATATGCTGGAATTTTAACTTGGCCTGTGAATGATAAGGCATCCCTTTTATCCAGTGAGTTGTCTCTCTGGTTCCATGGAACTGTGTTTTAAGCCCCCAAATTCTAGGTCTTACTTGAGTTTTAGATTTCAAAGGAAAATTCCCAGGTCCTCAGTGAATGAGTAGGTGGGCTACAGCTCTGCTTCAGCTGTAGAGGCAGAATGTTTCAGCATCCCCTCCCCACTCCAGCCCCAGCTATATATCTTACCTTATCACTCCCGTCCATTTAGCATGAGCCATATACTCCACTCCAGAGGAGAACTCTCACTTAATTAATTTTAGATTTAAAGCAACAAGAAGTCCTTATATTAAAAATGGAGTGGGGGGAGAGAACAGCTTGTTAATTAAAATGTCAGTTAGGATGTTCCTGGCGAAAACTATGATTAGTAGGTGTTTCCTTTGCTTCCAAGCCCCTGTGCTTTGATATTTCATGTGAGAATTTAAAGACCCTCAGATGTGGGCCCAGCACTCAGAAATAGGCCACATTTCATGGTGATTTCCTTGGGCCGTTATATTCTGGAAGCTCCAAACTATCTCAAGACTTTCTGGAGCAGCACTCCAAACCTTCCTGTCTCTTTACTTCTGATCTTAGACCTCTATTCTCAAAAGGGCTCTCGCTCTCTCTGTCTCTCTGTCTCTCTCACCCTCCCTTTCCACTGGCCAGTTCTTGCACTACCTGTGGAACACCCACTCATCCTTCTAGGATCACTAGCACCTCTTTCTTCCTCCTACCAAAGCTTTTTGCAGGGGCTTAGAGCCTGCATGGCCCCCACCATGTCTTTGTACATGTGAAAGAATGGGGAACCCCAGGGCTAGAGAGGTAAGCAGGTGTCAGATTCACAGTATCTAGATGACAGATGAAAGAGAGCAAGCATTAGCCACTAATGACCTCAAGCCCGGGAACAGCAGGGACAATGATAGTCATAGAGTGAGGATGAGAGCTGCATAGTCCTGGATAGAGCAACAACAGAGAGATGGCTCTAACACTGGCTACGACTTTGGTGATGAACCTAGTAAAGCAAGACACAGAGATGACCTGCTGCTTGAAGAGGTGTTCTGATTGGGTAGCTCAATCAGGTGACCACCACCACTCAAAGCCCTCTCAGGAAGTGGAGTATCAAGGTGAACCCGCAGGATCTTGTGGAGTGATGGATAAGCTTCCCAGAGAAACTGGTGTATATCTAGGTTTTGGGACTTTGTTAGAAAGTGAACCACCTGAGATGAAATTAGAGTATACTATGAGAGGAAAGGTCTCACCCGAGTAATGAAGCTGAAGGGTTGTCATTCCACATGTGAAGTCTCTGGACACAGTCTGAAGTGAAGCATGTTGAGGTGGCTATCGTTGCGTTGGTTAGGTTGTGATCGGCGGATGCAATATTATTTGATATGGATTGGGAGAGGCATACGGGAAAGTGGGCCCTATCCAAGGGTTCCAGGACTGGGGGAAGTAGGGGCTCTATAGTGGAGATGTGAGGTTCCTGCTGTCTTAGGGTTCAAAAAGGCAATCGATAGTTAATGTTATCATCACATTATTTGGTAATTGGGTTAACTTTGAAAAGTCCTTTTGTTATGGTTTGCTGTACAGTACCCAGTATCTTGTATATAGCTGTGCTATTGGATGCTTCTGATCTACTTGGTCTAGGCTTTTGAGAGAGTCCGCATATCAAATACACAGCCTATATATTAAAAAGATTCAGTTTGTGTTTTGAAAAACTTTGAGACATACAATTGATTTTCCCCCTCTCAAATTAATTAACTAGTGATTTATATGTCTACATTTTGCTAGGAGTGTACATAAACACCATTCCCACCACCAAAAGACTGTGACCCATCCCTCCCACCCACTCCCACCCCACACTGGCCCAGGAAGCTGCATGTCTACCCCTCACCACAGGGTTTTTACTTTGGTGCCCTACTTACAATTTGGTCAGGTCCTGCTTTTCTGTGAGAGAGAGCATATTTTCACACGTATCTATAAACTACTGCAAAATATATACCTGAAAGCAGAAGTACACTAGAGTTTGCAGTGAGTACCCCCCCTAACATTTCCTCTCCACTATTCCAACCTTTGGATCCATGATTGCTCAACAATTTGTTTGGCTTTGTATGTTAACTCTCTTTTCAGTCACCAGGTTCCAGATGCCATCAGGATGCCGGCCAGGCTTCCCTGGATTGAAGACCCCACCAATGTGTCCTGGAGCTCAGCTTCCCCAGAGACACACCCTACTAGGGAAAGAGGGAGGCAGACTGGGAGTATGGACCGACCAGTCAACGCCCATGTTCAGCGGGGAAGCAATTACAGAAGCCAGACCTTCTACCTTCTGCAACCCTCAACGACCCTGGGTCCATGCTCCCAGAGGGATAGAGAATGGGAAAGCTATCAGGGGAGGGGGTGGGTTATGGGGATTGGGTGGTGGGAATTGTGTGGAGTTGTACCCCTCCTACCCTATGGTTTTGTCAATTAATCCTTTCTTAAATAAAAATAAATATAAATAAATAAATAAAATAAAATTTAAAAAAAGCTTCCCAGAGAAACCAGAAGCAGAGAAACAGAAACAGGAGCTGGTCAACAAACAAAATTGTCCTTTTGTCAGACAGTTTGTTACGAGAGCAGAAACCTGGGGCAGCTTGGGGCACTTGGCAGAGGAAAACAAGCATAGAAATCTCAAAATCATGGAGGTGTTGACTACGGCATTGCTTTTAGTTCTAAAAATGTGAGTCACTGAGCTGACCAGTAGCATGGGGCTGTTTAAAGTAACTATGGACCTTCCTTTCAAGTAGGCTGTAACCTAAACTTTAAAAGGAAATGGTAGGGCAGGGGAGACAGCTTAGTGGTTATGCAAAAAATACCTTCATGTCTGAGGCTCCAAAATCCCAGGTTCAATCCTCTGTACCACCATATGCCAGAGATGAACAGTGCTCTGGTCTCTCTGTCTCTTTCTCTTTGCATGTCTCTTTCTCCCTCTTATTAAAATAAAAAAAATGAATAAAAGAAATGAATGCATAGGTATGGGAATGTATTCATCAGCTAGCAAGATGTGGGAGCAAAGCAGTTAAGTGAACAATTTATACATTTTGATTCTATTTATGCTGATAAATAGACGCTTCAAGTTTTCTCTTAAAAAACTGAGCTGACTTTTACAAGAACAGCAGTCACAGAACAGCACTTTCTGGGAGCTATACTGGGGGTGAGAGCACCACATAGATAGAGTTCAGGAGGGCACAGCCCAAAGAAAGAAGAAATGAGTGGGAGGAAGCGAGAAGAGATTTTTAGCAGCTGCTATGAATGAGACACATGAAGGAGAACGAGAGATATCTAAATCTGACTCTCAAAACTGTAAAAAGCCCTTGCATCAACTTTTTAAGGAAACCAACAATATTCGCATTCTTCTTCAGGCTCCCAGAGTCCAGTGTGGATTACTTTGGATGCTCTGTTGAGCAGAGACTGGCCTTAGAGGCTTCTTAGGTATATATGGGTCACATCCATGTTTATTTATATAAGTGTCTAAGAAAAGTGTGAAAGAATGTATACCAAACTGTCAACAGTGGTTATCTCTGAAGAATGAAATAGCAAGGGAGTTTTATTTTCTCTGTATTGTTTAACAAAAACTCTTTTCACCTGATCATGAACAAACATCAGAACAAACAATACAAATCTAAAGAAAGGAAAAAGAAAAACATCTACTAAAATCAAAGTGCATGGTAAAAAAATATATGTTAGTTACAATAAACACAGTAAACAGTAATTAAGTGGCAAATTAAATAAAGCTGATAACAGACTAAGATGATGAAAACCGAAGACAAGGGAAGTGCTTAATCCCCCTTCCCTGAGCTTTGCCAAGCTGGGGCCTTTTTTGCTTGAGGCTGAGACTGAGTTTCCACTTCCAGAAGGAGCCTTAGGGTGGAATACCTTGAACCCACAGGCAATGACTTACTCCAGAAAGGAGAGGAGCCCTGGGGCAGAAGTGGATACACTGCTTGGTTCTGCCTGAGCTTAGGCTCTAGTCCCTTAGCTTCTACCCTCCTCTCCCACTCTTTCCTCTCCTCCGTTCCCTCCTCTAAAAATTTAAATTCAGCAAAGATTATGTAAGTCACCTCTGCTATAAGATTCCTTGGACTCTGTGGAAGCGTTGCTGTGGGAATCCCAAGGAAGCCAAGAGAAGCACATTTGTTTTTAAAAATAAATAGTACTATTATAAAATGTTTTTTAAAGTTTTTCTCAAGAGAGAATGAGACCCCACAAAGGTCACAGGTAACCAGACCTGTGGGGCAAGATAAATGGCCTAGAGTGGCCCGAGAGTAAATTCTCCTCTTTGGATGACCATGCAGACATGTGAACAAAGAGGGAGGATGTGGGCACATCCCCAGCAGGCAAAAAGCTTGGCTGGAAGCAAAATTCAGGAAGACACTGGTTTCAAGTTTAAGATCAACAGGTGGCCTGGGTGGTAAGAGCACAGGACATGTAGGAGGGCACAACAACATCTTAGTCCCAGGATGAAGGACTTTCAATATCATCTGGAAAAGCAGGTCTTCAGGAGTCAGCAAAGATTGAGATGATGGAAGGACAGAGCTAGATGTGTATTTCAGAGCCCCTTTGGAGACAACGGGGAGGGTGAATTGGAGAGGAATGAGTGGAAGCTGCAGTGTAGAACTAGATAGGATGATACCATGAGAGAATGAGGTCCCAAGCAAAGTCACAGCGGAAGGGACAGAAAAACACTGAGGGAACCAGATATATCATTGGGTGGGGAGAGTCATGATGTGGGGCAGTCATCAAGGCACACCAGTGAGTCTCCTCAGCAGACCTTTTAGTTCATTACTTATTGCTCCCCATTCACTCCCTTGACACTATTTATGCCTTCTCTATGACCAGTCCAGGCTAGTCACTAAGATGTAGACACAGACAGGACATAATCCTTGTCTTCTAGGAGCTCAGAGTCCAGTAGAGAATGCACAGGACATAGGTGGATAGATGCAAAGATTCATCCCTATTATGGCTAAAGAGATGGTTCAGCAAGGAGAATGCATGCTTTACATGCAAGAGACCCAGGGTTTGATCCCTCACACTACAGATGACCAAAATGGTGCTCTGGTCTCAATCTCTCTCTCATTAAATTAATTAACTGTAATAGTTCCAATTATTACTCAACCTGGATGTATATTTCTTTGAGGGGACATGAGGTCTGGAGTCTGACTTCTGCCATCCCACATGCCAGAGTGATGCGCTATCTCTGTCTCTCTCCTCTCTCTCATTAACAAATAATCTCAAAAAGACTGAATGAGATGATGTATATAAATACCCAGTATATGCTATTTACTAGATAAAGAACACTGGTTTGATTCACAGTGAGAAACTTGACTTTTATCTTGGGAGGAATGGGAGTAAATTTTCCTTAAAAGTTTGACTGGGATGGAAAACAAAGAATATATATTTTAAGAATGAGGCACAGCCCCTGGAGCTGTGTGCCTGCACTATTCTATTGTCCTGGTTTCCTACAGATTTTTTTTTTTTTACAGCTAGTAAGAGACACGGAGACAGGAGAGACATCACAGCACTGCTCCACTGCTCGTGAAGCTTCCTCTTGGCATGGTGCTCCCATGTGATGATTGGAGGCTTGAACCTGAGACTCACACATGGCAAAATGTTTATTCTACTGGGTGAACCATCTTTCAGCTCCCCAGTGCTCAGGGCTTTGTATAAGTGATGCAGAAACCAGTCCTCTCCTTTCCCATCCAACCTTTCCTTTCTCTGCGCCTCTAGTGCTGGTTTAGTTCTTAGTTTGACTAAATGTCCAGCTTTTCTTCTTTTCTGCAAGAATCTTATCAGTGCTCTCCTTCCTTCTGAGTTCCTACACACTAACAACCTGGCCACAGATATTCTCAGACTGAGTTGCCTCGACACACTCACTCCCACAACTCCTCCCTCAGAGCCCTGCTTCTAACAGATTTTGCTCCTGCAGTCACACCCTAAATCAACATCCAGCCTCAAAGAATCATGAAACTGGATGTGAACGCTCGGCCCAAGACCACCTGTCTCCTTCACATAGAGCAGGTGATCTTAACCAGGGAAAGTCAGTGACCCAGGAGGAGGTGCGGCTCCCTCTCAAAGTGGAGACAAGACCTGGGGAGGAAGGCAGGTACATTTTCCTAGGGATGTGGAACATTGCTTCCATCAGATTCTAAAATGGAGCTGTGAATCCTGAACTGTTCACAACCAGAGAAAGAGGGGGGAGGAGGGAGAGGGGGAGGGAGAGAGAGACTGACTGACTTGTAGTCACTTAAATCTTTGACCCTCCTTGATCTTGCTTTTCAGCTTCTTCTCCAAAAGGTTCAGACAATCCAGTGTCTCAGTGGTGTCAAGCTGACCCAAATGCTGCTTCCTCTCTGTAGGGCAAGGCTTTCACCTGCTCTGTTTTTTGAAGAATCTAATTGCCCTCAGTCTCTTTTTTGCTGAGCCCTGCCACTCAGACCCACATTCATTATGTGGGGGCTTAGACACGGAGGCCCCAGGAGAGGAGGATGGCCAGCTCCACTCCAGATGCACTCCGTCCCCCTGGTCATACCCCCTATTAGAGCATGGCTGGGCAGACCCCGCGCCTTTCTCCAGGAATTTGAAGGGATCAGGATGAAGGTTGAAGCTTAGATTTTTTGAGCAGAGGTAATTTCAGAAGGTGGAATCATAGCTTAAGGAACCCTCTGGAGAATTTTCCTGATGCAAAGCTAACAAGACATTGTGATAATTTCTCTGGAGCTGGCCTCCTTCCAAGTTGGATTTTAAACGCAGATTATAAAGCAAACACCATCCCCCACAAGTATTAAAGGAGGGGAAAATAACAGAACGGGGGCTGCAAAAATGGTCTCTATTGTGGGACCAAAAGCCGTCAATCATGCAGGCTGACAGGCGTCAGAGATTGACAGACAGGCCCTCGCTCCTGACTTCAGTTATCAAGGGGAATGGGGAAAGTGTCTGCAAGAACATGTTAAATTGCCAAAGTCATTACCAGTCACCAATTACCAAAGAAAAGATAACAAGGTGTATTTTAGAAAAATCGATGCAACAACATGCATTTCAATACAGCGAGTTTTTTAGAACTTTTTGAAAACAAAACGAACTATTTAGGGAATACACAATGGTTTTCATTGAATACCAAACACTGGGCTTTATAAAAGCATCAATATTCACTTTGGATTTGGCTCTGCTTAAGGGGAGCAAAGATCAAGCAGTAAACTAATATTCTTCCTTTTTTTGCTCTCTCTCTACTTCTACCCAAAGGACAAACTGGTGGCTGGAGGGTCATGGGGGTGGGGGGCGCTCTCCTGTAATCTCTTCTAAAAGTAGGCTGGTCACTGGAGGCCCCTCCTGAGGTCTTGGGCATGGATGGAGCACAGTTATGCATGCAGTGGTGTGTCAAGACGTAGGCAGCTGTTCCAAGAGCTCCTTCCACATGACTCAGAATAATTGCTCCTCTTTTCTTTTCTCTTCTTTTCCTTTCTCCCCTTTCTCCCCTTTTCATTTCATTTCATTTCATTTCTTTTCTCCTTCCTTCCTTTCTTTCTTTCACCTCTGGGTCTTTACCACTCTTGGCTGACTTTTTTGATAGAAAAATAAATAAATTCATAAATAACAAACACAGAGGTAGAGAGAGGGAAAAGCGCCACAGCACTAAAGTTTCCTCCGGTGGCCAAGGCTGGGATCAAACCTAGGTTGCACACTTGGCAAAGCTTGGCCAAGATAAACCATTTTGCTGGTCCCCGGCAGAATTTCCTCATCACTGTTCTGGAACCCTGCCTTGTTCTGGACCCTGCAGTGTAGACATAGTCAGTGTGGTTAGACAATGGCAGGTATAGTTTCTTCCCTATTATTAGGCCATGCAATCTGGGGTGAGAATAAGTGCCACATGATGCTAGTAAGTTATAGGATAAAGCAAAATTAATGAGAATTGTCAACCACAAGGATGCAAGGACAAGAGAACAGGAAAAGATGAGGCTACCACAACCTGGAGGAATCAGAAGATGCTTCCGAAAGGAGGGAATATTGGAGCTGGTACTTGGAGAATGAGGTCTTCTTTAACTGGGGGGAGAACACAGCAAAATGCAAGTGCAAAGAGAGAGATGATATGCCAAGAGGAGACCAGGTGGGCACTTGACTGTAGTGAGTATTAAATGGCTGGCTAAGGAGTGCTGGCTGCCTTGAAGGCAAGGCTCTTGCAGGTTCTGGAGTTGAGGAGCTGAATATAAAGAGTCGCCTGTCAAAGAGTTTCTCTGGCAGAAATGCAACAAATGGATGAGAGGATGACACTTTGGGGAATTATTGGAGTATCCTGTGAGAGGAGCTGAAGCCTTGGACAAGGATGGGGTGATTGGGAGAAACCCATTATGTTGCCACCATATTACAATAATGAGTCCAAGAGGACCTTCCCTGACCTATGTTCTCAGGAAGTTCTCACCTTTCAGATTATGCCCAGGTACCATGCCCTCATGTTGCCTCTCCCCAGTCACTGTTAGAACATCTCCTTCCATCTCTGAGCTCCAAGGCCCTTCACTGAATATGTCACCATATATAAATTGCCATAATGTTCCAGGTTAGGAGTTATGCAAGGACAGACCTCTGTCATCTACATTTCTGTGACTTTCTAACACATGGTGCAGCCTCTTCACATAGAAAGAAAAGGCAAAACACCAAAGCCCTGACTGGGACAACATTTCGTGGTGGTGTTCTAGAAAGAACAGGGCTGTTGTGAATTTGCCCTCTGGACCACTGATTTTCAGCATGAATCCAATTTGCCCAAGGACCTTATCTGGCTGGTTAAAATAAGACTTATAAACCCTTCTTAATCCTGTGGTGTGAGCAGGACCTGGAGGCAGTAGATTGAGTGCCCAGGGAGCAAAAAAGAGCTGTTGAGTCCAAGAAATAGAAATAACAGGTAAGTAGCAGAGGCATTTGCAGTTAGCACTGCAAGAAAACAACATCTTTTCCATAAGATTGGCAAGCCGGCAGTGCCATATCATTAGTTGTCCAAATAGAAGGTGAAAGGGGGACCATCTGTAGCTACTCCATGACAGCAGGCTTAAATTGGGATTGTCCCCAAGAGAACAGAATGTGTGGTTGCCATAATGATAGGCACTGCTGCTAAGTGTCTCCACGCTTTCCCCACTATGCCTCCATTTGTCTTCGACCCCTGAACATGATAACATGGACATTAGAGGTACTGATTCCTGTGCAATCAAAAATTACTTTAAGGGGGCCAGGCAGTAGCGCAGTGGGATAAGCGCACATGGTGTAAAGCATAAGGACCGACATAAGGATCCCGATTTGAGCCCCTGGCTTCCCACCAGCAGGGAGGTCACTTCACAAGCGGTGAAGCAGATTTGCAGGTGTCTGTCTCTCTCTCCTCCTCTCTTCTTCCCATCCTCTCTCACTTTCTCTCTGTCCTATCCAACAACAACAGCAGTAGCAGCAATGGGAATAATAACAGTAACAACGATGGCAACAAAATGGGAAAATTGGCTTCCAGGAGCAGTGGATTCATACTGTAGGCACTGAGCCCCAGCAATAACCCTGGAGGCAAAAAAAAAAATTACTTTAAACTTTCTTAAAACTTAACTGCATATATACTCATAGCCTAACCAGAAAAAGTTGATGATCTCTCTCTCTCTTTTTAAAGTTTATTTATTTATCTAACTTACACTTTTTAATTTGATAGGTTAGGAGGAAAATTGAGAAGTAAAATGGAGATAGAGAGGTAGAGAAAGAGAGGTTAAAGACAATGACAGAGACAGAAAGTAGAGAGACAGAGAGACACCTGCAGCACTGCATTACCACTCATGAAGCTTCCCCTTTG
The DNA here is from genome assembly GCF_950295315.1 of Erinaceus europaeus. Taxonomy (NCBI): domain Eukaryota; kingdom Metazoa; phylum Chordata; class Mammalia; order Eulipotyphla; family Erinaceidae; genus Erinaceus; species Erinaceus europaeus. The sequence goes on along the minus strand of NC_080174.1, from coordinate 68,584,382 downwards.
CAGGTGAGGACTAGGGACTTGACTATGTGTGCTCCACTGGGTGTGTCTGGTCCTGATGATCACATCTTTTACATGTGTATCATATAATAGATTTTTAATAATAAAAGTAAGCTAGAGAAAAGGAAATGCTATTAAGGAACCAAAAAGAGGAGGAACTGCATTTAGAGTCCTCCGCTGTCTTTGTCAATATTGTAAATTAACATTGTTTGTAAGGTTACTCATTTGTCTATCAGTACCTACAATATTGTACCTATAAAACACTGCAGGTGTTAAACAGATTATTACTTCCAATGTGTGTGTTGAGGAAAAACGAACTTTGCATAAGTGGGCCAGCAAGATCAAACCTATGTTGTTCAGGAGTCAACTACAG